>NC_136506.1:104727912-104782912 GCF_053919585.1 Euprymna scolopes
AAAGCAAAGAAACGATGTTAAATGAAAACATTTGAATAAAAAGAAAATGCGAAAAAGAAAACAGAAAAATGAACGTTAAAACTCTTTAAAAAATCTGAAAAAAAAAACCAACAAAAAAACATGTGATAAATGGCTTAAATAACCGTGTTTCAATATTATAATTTAAAAAATCGAAAAAAAGAAGACATCTTACCCCACGATTCGGACCCAATACCTTTAGATAATAACCCCGTTATCTAAACAACTGAGCTAAGACGACGTCGACGAAATTATGTCGGTTTTTCAAATATTTAAAGTAAATCATGTTCCGACGTCGTATGACGCATGCGTAGAAGCGAACGTCATGAGAGAACGGTTTTTGCTGACCTCTCCTTGTAGAAAACTGATGATTTTAGAGTGAAGAAATTAATGTTTTTGGCCGATTTTTCGATATTTGTCGGGCGAAGATTGGAACTTTAATATGATACCAATCACGTGAAAATCCGTGACCCGTGTCGAAGGTTTTTGCGAGACATACAAACACACATACATACATACAAACATACATACACACATTTTCGCTTTATATATATATATATATATATATATATATATATATATATATATATATATATATATATATATATATACTAGCATCGGTGCCCGGTGTTGCCCGGGTGTTTGGAGGTGTATGCTGAGCAAAATGAAAAAAATAAAAATAAAACTGTCAATTTTTTAAAATTTGATCCCTATTGTGACCCCTTAATATTTATTGTTTTGGGCTCAAATAAAGTTATTAAGTTAGATCCATGTCCAAGGAACATATATCTAAAATTTCAAGTGTTTGGACCCCAAATTGTCAGACGAGTTCGGTAGAGTTCTCAAACGTCAGATCGTTGAACTTTAACCCGGTAACTGCCAAATTTCTGGTCGAAAACCGATCACGTAGATTTTCTCAAATCTCAGTACCCTGTATATCAAATTTCGCGTCTGTAGACTAAAAATTGAGAGAGTTATTGCGTACGGAAGTGTACACAGACAGACACACAGACACACAGACACGTTCACTTTTATAGATATACTAGCATGGGTGCCCTGCGTTTTCCGGGTGTTTGGAAGTGTATGCTGAGTAAGAAAAAATGTACATTTTTTAAAACTTTGACCCCTATTATGATCCCTTAACACTTATTGTTTTGGGCTCAAATCAAGTTATTAAGTAAGGGAAATGTACACAGACACACAGACAGACACACACACACAGACACGTTCACCTTTATAGATATATAGATAGACTAGCATTTCAGATCGGCGTTGCCATGGTGTTTGGAGGTGTATGTTTAGCTAAAAATCAAAAAACAAAAAAGCGGTCAATTTTTTTAAACTTTGACCCCTTTTATAGCCCCTTAACGTTTATTGATTAAGGCTAAAACTAAGTTATTTAGTTAGATCCATGTATAAGGAACCTATATATAAAATCCCAAGTGTTTAGACCGAAAATTGTCGAAGGAGTTTGGTAGAGTTCTCAAAGGTTAAATCGTTGAATTTTGATCCCCTTGACAGACTTGAAATTTGATATACAGGGTACTGAGATTTGGGAAAATCTTTATAGTCAGTTTTCGGCCAGAAATTTCCCGTTAAGGGGTCAAAGTTCAACGATTTTACCTTTTAGAACTCTACCAAACACCTCCAACAATTTTTCGTCTAAACATTTGAAATTTTGCGTAAAGTGTATTCAGAGATAGGGAAAGCTTTTTAATCGGTTTGGGTCGAAAATTTGAGATACAAATATATAAATCTATATATGTATGTTTGCATGTCTGCCTAAAACTTTCGACGAATTTTCACAAGATCAGTATCGTTTAAAGCTCCATCCTTCGGACGACAAATATCGAAATATTTGCTAAAAACATTAATATCCTTCACCCTCAACTGGGCACTTTTTTACAGGGAGGAGTCGCTTTTACGCCGATATTTTCGAAAGTCATCCTCTCTTTTCTATTGTCTAGCCTTAATTTAAACATATGTCACTTCCGATTTTGCTGTAGTCGTAACAGCAAAGACGTCATGTTTTTTCACGTTCTTTTTCTCCTTGGTGGTACGGGGTTCGAGCCTGCATTCCTACTATCACTTTTTTTTTGGTCAACATACACCTCCAAACACCCGGGCAAAGCCGGGCAACCATGCTAATATATATATATATATATATATATATATATATATTCACATGATGCAATGGTAACGTATTCTTTAAAACCATACTCACCCATGCTTCTGTCATCGGACACTTTATCGCCTGAAGATGTTTAAACTTCATTTAATGTATTGGTCTCGTATACGTAAAAGCGGCTACTTGCGCAAATAAATGATGAAGATTACTGTTAAGTGTTACGAGTGCGCATATTCCGAAATCCAGAAGCAACTTAAGATAAACAGCTTTTTCACATAACCGCAGGTGAATAGCGGACCTTTACTCCATCAAAGAATCGACTAGCTTGCACCACCAAGCATGTTAATATTTTATGAGTTAGAACGCCATTTACTTTATAAGTGGATTCGTTAGCTCTTTGCACAGCAACAAATACAAACACAAGCTTTTAATTTTTTTTGTCAATTTTCTTACACGATAATTTTCTATCGGATATTAGACAGTGATTCGCTATTTCAGACATTCAAACCGAGAAATTGTTTTAAGATTTGGACCGTTGGTGTGTTTTTCTTGCACTTCGCTCACCGGGTATGCTCGCCGGATCGTTTTAAGACTTATTTTTGGCTATAGAGCCCCTATGAGTGCGTGGAAAAATATCAACAACGGTTGTAGGATAGCAGGCTTGCAATGATAAGAGTAGCGGTAGCGGAAGAAAAGCACATAATCAAATCAGGAAATGTGCGCGTAACAAGAAGAAAAGGCTATCTAAGTGCGCGTCGAAAAAAATAGACGCATAAAGTTGAAGATGAGAAACGCCAGCGTGTGATCGGGAAGAAAGAAAAACGCCTCGTGTGAGATGGACGTGTGGCCTCGTATTGGCAGCGAGAGACTTTTAAGCTAGTGACGACATAGCAAGGTTTTGTTAATCTTATGGAAGACGGAATGTACAGACAGAAAAACAAGGAGCGGATATTATTTGGAAAATAATGGTAATAAATCCCTTTTTGCTAAAAAAAAAAAAAAAAAAATTGCCGACCCGAATTTTAAATTAATTCCTTTTTTTTTTGTTTGTTTGCGCCTCTGAAGTTAGAATTTTTCCTAGGTGCGCCTCTGAAGTTAAAATGTTTTCCTATTTTTATTGGAATTATGGTTAAAAGCTTAGATTCCAGTTTCTTTTCATGTCGTCCATAAGGCTTGGTATTGGTTATCTTTCCGTCTCACTCTGTTCAAGACAACTTCTTTGAGCACACTGACTTCAACTGGGTTTCCTACACTTTTCGCATTATTACATATCATTATGTAAAGTTTAATTACCTCATTTTCCAGTAGGTACATGGTTGTGGGAATTGTAAAGTAATAGTGTATGGTGTACGACATTTCTAACTTTACTTCAAAGTATCTGTTCCCAAGATTTTCTGCTACACATTTTTTTTTACAGATGGTCAAGTGAAGATATTAATACACTATATTATGTTATATTTGTTATGATATAATTTCCATATGATATAATCAATCTATTGTGTTATGATTTTTAATTAGTTTAATTAATTTACGGAGGTTTTCCTCATTTAGACCGTCTGAATGCATCCAGGCACTGCATGGCGGCATGTCAGGATATGTATCGCAGAAGGGCAGGGAAACAGAAAAGTTTCGTTACCTGTGGACTAAAACAATGCCGTTTCCTTGCACCTACTCTTTATTCCTTGTATCTTGCTGTAATGTTGCACGAACTTTCCTATGGAGCTTCGGTAAACTGACGAAGCGCATCTTCAAAAGTAAACATCTTTCAATAAAAACTAAACTCATGGTATACCACGCGATTGTTATACCTAAATTTTTCTATGGGTGTGAGACCTGGACTATAAACCAAAAGTATATTAAACTCGAAAAATTCCACCAACGAAATAAAAAGATTTCACATGAATGAGAATTTTTTTGATTCATCCAGCCTTGACAGACGTGTTTCAAATATTATCTCTAGTACTTTTCTTTTAATGATTTGGAATTCATTCCATTTGCACTTTTTTCCAAGGAACTCTGCCTTTTGGATGATTTTGGACCATTTGGAATTTACCCAGTGGATTGAAATTTTAAATTAGACCGTTTTGGATTTTACCATTTTGGGATATTTACCCTTCACCGGACTATCCATTCATGTGAAATCTTTTTATTATTTTTCTTTTGCCTCCTGTTCCACTTACCTCATCCTTTTTTTAACCAAGTAAGATCTTTGACTTACTTGTAGTTTCATTAAATACTTTTATATGCAAAATCCGATCCTGCATTTTGCTAATTCCTGCCCTCTGATGAGAAGGAGAGTATTTCTTCGTAACTCCGCGGATTAAGGACTATCCACTTATCTTGTGCTTCCTTTTTTAAAATTAAATATGTTTTTAACTCTTTTTCAAGATGTCTTTTAACATATTTTATTAATCATTTGTTCATATTATAAGCTCTATTTCCTTTTCGGTTTTATTGAGCTTTTTATATCTGGCTGAGTTTATTTTACTTGTAAATATTAACTCTTTAATAGTTATAATATATTTTAAGCTTACCATTTTGATTACCTTAGTAAATTTATTGTAACTTTTATTTATATATATATATATATATATATATATATATATATATATATATAGGTATTGTTCAGAGGCTATGAATTGAAAATGGAGATTTGTATGTATTGATTTCATATCTAGCTTATGGATCTAACGTTATATTGTATTAGTTTAGACCTCAGAACTCTGTTTGGTTTAATACAATAATTGGGAGAAAATAATCTCTCTACTAATAAATACGGTATCTGTTCGAATTTTTGTTCTAGAATTCATTTTTCCACCTTATACCCATCATCCTCAATGCAGTTTTACCAGTAATTTCAGAACGCCTCTCTGGTATTGACGCTCATTCATGGCAGGGGTTGCCTCCTTAGAGTTTTAAATGGTTAGTATCTACAACAGAGAAATAAAACATTCAAGACATGGAGTTCTGTCATCATAATAATGCAATTTGCAATTACCTGTGATTGATTCGGGCGAAATAAAAATAGGAAGGATTACGTTTTTACTGAACATTCCGTATTTAAAAAATGAAAGCTTGCAAAAGCCTTACATGATCCTTGTGTCATGTCGACCTTTTAGATGCTGCGTTCATAGTAAAATGGTCGATGTCTATGCCAGCATTATATATATATAAATATATATATATATATATATATATATATATATATATATATATATAGAGAGAGAGAGAGAGAGAGAGAGAGAGACAGACAGACAGACAGACAGACAGGAGAGAGAGATAAAAAGGAAGGTTGTGTCTGAGTTATTTATAAACCTGTTGGAATCAAGCCACACATTCTTTACGGCAGCTTTTGTTCTTATATGATCGCCAAATTTGTTTATTCATGTTCCGATATAAAAGTACAAATCACTCTAAGTAGTAGCAATAAGTCACATTTCAAAATCCGCTATAACACGATAGTAATATTATCGTCTTTTCATGCAATTTAATGAAGAACTCTTAATTTTCGAAAAAGGTTTATATACATGGTGTTTTCAATAAGTTTCCAGACTATTTTAAGGCAGTTTAAGTTATCGTAGACTCTTGAAAATTCACTATATTATAGCTATACATCTTATGATATGACTGACCAAGTTTTATTATTTCAGGCTCAAATAAACAGCTACAGCAGGAATTGGAATAAACCCCTGTAGGGAAACGCGTGACTTACCTAACTAGCGCGTCGGCATAATTCAACAAGTCGGTCGTGGAACGAAATGAATGAAGAAGAAAGAAACAAAAATGGCTGCCTTATTTCTTTATCTGCCTGCAATTTTACCACCTGATATGCAGATGAGATGCTCCAGGTTGGAGATAAAAGAGCGTTCATTTTTCAGAGAAGATGTTCATATTGAAGTTGGATTTTGAAGAAGTAAGTGCGATCAGCAGAAGTGCGTTTGTAGTTGAGAGAAGGAGCGTTACATATACGGAAGTTTGGAAGTTTGGACAACAGTGTCAAACTTAACCAATAAATTGTTGATGTGAAGGGCAGAAGAAATAACACGCGAGTTATTTAATAAAAAAGTATGGAATGTTTCACACTGCTATTGAACCATTTTGCATGAACCGAGCATAGGTCTGAGTGGCATAAAAGATTTAAAGAAGGCAGGAAGTCTATGAGGGATTTTGAGAGGTGTAGGAGAGGCAAGGAAGTCAGAACACTTAAGTTTATTTGCCAAATAAAGAATTTCATGTCTATAGGATAAAAAGTGCACAGTTTGGTGTCAGTTTGAGAACTGTACACACAATTATTTCTGAGGAACTGAAGGTGCGGAAGATTTGCACAAAGTTTGTTCCAAAGATGCTTAGAGAAGATCACAGGCTATTTGACCAAGATGGACATCAAGACAGTTGCTCAGCCCCTCCTCCTACAGCTAGACCTTGTTTCCTGTGACTTTTGCTTATTCCCTAAGCTCTAGAAAATCCTTAAAGGCTGTCGTTATGAGAAAATTGAGAAAATAAAAGTGTCTGTTATGGGAGTTATTGATACGCCTATAATAGAATGTTGGAATGGTACAACAAATCCATTGCAACCAGAGGAGATTACTTCGGAGGAGTTTCGTGTGTGTACTATCAATAAAAGTGCCAAACTTCTGTAGACTGATTGAAGGCCCCTCGTATTTCGGATTCTGAATTTTTCTTCTGCATTCATCCCGATGAAGCAAAAGCCGCGTCGAAATGTTTCATCCAGATTTGTTTTGCGACAGTTATACTCAGATCGATGTGCTGACCTTTCAGTCATTTTTTTTTATTACAGGGGCATCGCCACTTCTTAAGGTCTAAAGCAACTCGAGAATAAGGATTAACAAATGCTAGGTCATGAGAGGTCGGGATAATGTTATTACATTAAACATAGGGTTTTCTGAAACTATTGCATCAGGGTTGCATAACTGGCGGGTTGAACCGTCTCCTCCTATGTTTTTTTTGCGTCAAAATCTATTCAGTCGCATTTCGTTCCTATATCCAGGTTTCGCAATTGTAAATAACTACATGACGCCAGCATCAGTTAGCCATGTTGGCTAACCAATCTACGGAAGCCCATATAGCAACATTATCTATAAAAAAAATATTTTTACTTAACGTTTAAAATGCAAAAGTCAAGTATCATGCTTCAATTATGCTCTAAAAAGAAACATTCATTTCGAACCCGCGTCTGTCTTATAAAATAATGTACAGTCGATTTTGTAGTCTTTTTGCTTGTGTGCTTATACACTTCTTAAATGCCTTTCTGATGCTATACTGTTTAAAAGTCTTGACTTTGGTCAAAATCGAACTTCCTTCTTCAATCGGATTTTTTCGATTGTCTATGTTCAATACGATACAAAATCTACGTAAGAACACCCCCAGACACATCAAGTAACTTCGGCCCAGCCGTTGACGAGTCTGCAACTCTTTTTCTAACACATCCACAAACACAGGCAAAGTTCTTTTTCTATAATAGTAGGTAGATAGAAAGATTTTGGGTTTTTTTTTACATAGGCATCACCACTTATCAAGGTTAAGAGGCCACTCGAGGATAAGGGTTAAAGAGTGTACAGTAGTAGTTGGACAATATAGTAATCGTTAGTAAATGGAAATTCTGTAAATTTATTCAGAAGTGGAACGGCATATCAAGAATTTATTTTCATTAGACTTGAAGACAACCATATTGTAGTCAGCTGGAAAGCAGGAAAAGGGAAGACAATTCCACAGGCGTGCAGTTCTAAGAAAGAAGTTGTGTTCATGGAATCTACGTTTAGGTTTAGGCACAGATAAAGTGTGGGGGGAATTATTAATAGTGTTTCCAGCTAAGCGAGTGTTTCTTGTGAAGGTTTGGCGAGGGAGTGCCATAGACTGAAGCTCAGTCGAACAGTTTCCATGTAAATAAGGATACTGCAGTGATAAACTCGCAACATCTCTTCTGTGAGATAGAGGTTGCAGGGAAGAGAAAAGTACCCTATCCTAGGACATACTTGGCACTTATAGAGGTAAAGGATTGCATCGGCAATGAGATTTATATCGTAGCGATAGGAATTAATTACATGTGGTTGTCTGACATGTCTGCAGAACCATTTGCCAAATATTTTTGGAAATTTAAATGTTTCTATATATATTTTTTAATTATAATTCATTATTGAGCTGAGTATTTTTTATTTATTTATTTATTGCGGACTATTATCCTCATTAGTCGTTGTTTCACGACGTTTCGGCCAACCATTCTTCTTAACACCTGACGAAGCCAGAGAAATAGTCGGTCAAAACGTCGTGAAAACAATAATTAAGAAAGATGAGGATAATAGTCCGCAATAAATAAATTAATTAAATATTCCTGATTTAAACAATTTAACGCAGGCTCAACGAGTGTTACACTTTCTTTTCCCAATATAAGTACTGTTGTATTTACTAGTATTTAAATCATTCGATTTTCCATTGCTTCAAATCACAGTATTTTTGGTTAACTTTATATGCATGATTTAATTCTACGCATTGATAAACCATTCCGAATATATTGTACGAATGTATCCTGTTAATCTTATTAAGTGACCGTTTACCATCTGGAATCCATAAAGATACGCTAATATGATTTTTTCTTGTGTCTGTTACGCGGTTTAATGCACACTCGTGAGATTGCATAATAAAACCTGACATACGATCTGTGTTCATGTAAAACTAATTAAATTATTAAATCAAAACACTCCTTTGATACGACTAATTAAGCAGTTGGATTTCTGAATCCATCGAAGTGGATATAAAACTTATCTGAAAGGTTTTATATATAAACTAGCGGGGGTTCCTGGCGTTGTCCGGGTGTTTAGGTATGTGTGTTGGTGGGTAGATGGAAACTAAATAATAAGCGAAAAAAGTCCAATGTGAACAAGTTCTAATTGAATCGTCCCCCTAATAATCCAAGTTACAAAATTCCCACTGTTTACTATGCTAAAATCACAATGACTAATGTATACCTATTAACCCTTATCCTTGAGTGGCCTCTGGGCCTTGATAAGTAGTGACACCCATGTAAGAAAAAAAAAAGCGAAGTAATTACCCTGTTTAAATATTAAAAAACGAAAGAAAAAACAGCCAAGAAAGATTTGATGACATAGCATGACGCCAAAAAAAAACAGGAAGTTGTGAACAGTCGTAAATAAGGTGGCTGAACGTTAACGTATGGTTTTCTAGGTCAAATATCACGCCATAGCAGTAACAGTAGTAAAGAAACGAATTCACAACGCGAATTTTTTTTAGTTAAAATTGGCTGAAATAAAAGATATTTCATCGTTTCGTAAATCGTAGTATTATAATCTAAGGAGTATATAAAAAAATTCTAAGACATAGTAACCCCACCCTGGAGAACTCCTGCGAAAAAAGCCTTTGTCGGACACACAGAAAAAACACACACACAGAAACACACTAACATACATTTTGCCTTATATATATATATATATATATATATATATATATATATATATATATATATACTAGCATTTAGGCCCGGCGTTGCCGGGGTGTTTGGAGGTGTATGCTGAGCAAAAAAAAAAAAAGAAAGAGTAAACTTTTTTTTTAATTTGACCCCTATTATGACCCTTTAAAATTTATAGTTTCGGGCTCAAATCACTTTATTAAGTTAGATCCAGGTTCAAGGAATCTATATCTAAAATTTCAAGTGTCTAGACCCAAAATTGTCGGAGGAGTTTGGTAGAGTTCTTAAAGGTCAAATCGTTAAAAATTTGACCCCTTAACAGCAAAATTTCTGGCTGACACCCGTCACATCGATTTTCCCAAATCTCAGTACCCGGTATTTCAAATTTCGAGTCTATAGACTAAAAATTGACAGAGTTATTGCGTAGGGAAATGTACACAGACAGACATACACACAGACAGACAGACAGACAGACAGACAGGCACGTTCACTTTTATAGATATGTAGATATAGATATATATAATATATATATACATATATATAATAAATATATATATATATATAACATTATTTTCTACAAATCTACAACTCCTTAATAAATTTGAGTCAAATATGAATACATAGTATAAAATATCCAGAAATTTTTACAGCTATTTTTATATATGAAATTTTACAAAAGTTAAATAGCTGGAAATTGTAAAATTTGTTAAAACAGAAATGAATGGTAACTTTCAAAGCTGCCAAGACTAACATTGTTTCATTTTACTACAATAAACCTCCTCAATCACTAATAGCCATGACTAATAATACATTAAGTGAAAGTACTTCCTCAAAATTCCTTGTCTAAACGTTTACGGGGTATGATTTGGAACATATAGATTGAAGGCTGCTGCAAAGAGGGTTGGCTCTCTCTCTCTCTACCGTGCAAAATAGTTACTTACTCCTAAGTGTATCCTGTATCTCTACAAGGCCACCATTTGCCCATGTATCGACTAGTGTTACCACATTTGGATTGGTGCATCAGCTACTAGTCTTTCACTCTGGGACTGGGTTCAAAAGAGAGTCGTAAGCTTAATAAATTCCGCATTGTAAGTTAGGCTTCACGCGCTTTCCCATCCATGAATTATTGCATCCATCTACCTGTTTCACAAATATTTTTATGGTAGGTGCTCCGATGAACCACAAACCTTTTACCCCTCTTAGTAGAAACCCCCGACAAACTCCCAAAACAGCAAAATCTCACGTTACAAAGTAGAGATGTCAAGATGTCAGAAATCCTTCTACTCTAATAGTTTTTACCTTAGGAGTGCCAGACTTTGGAAATCCCTTCCTGGTTATTCTTCTCGGACTAGACTGACATGCAAAAGTTCAAGTGTAATTTAAAGGGGCATCTTGCTGCTCAACTCCCTACAAAATACCTTTGTCAATTCTGCCTCAGATAGTAGTTCCCTACATAAAATCGCGCTATGTCTTGTTTGGGGTGAAAATGCAGTAAATGTTTAGCGAATTGGGCTTAATGTGGCTGAGAAACAAGTAGTGATGTAGCGACTAGAAAGTCAAGAAGATGAGGTTCTTGCATAAAGAAAAAAACCGAATCTTCTTTTGTTTGATGTGTGAAACGAGGCAGATTAGTTTTCATACGATTTTCTATTTCCCTTTTCGGAGGACGATACAAGTTTTTGATGCTTCAAGCTCTTTACATCTTCAAATATTTATTGCCGAAGAGTTTAGTTTGGTTTCTTTTTACGGCATATTAACGCGTTTTTTGTTATTAAACATTAAATCCACCAATTTTGGAAACAAATGTTATGCTTCAAGTTCGAAATATATATATATAAAGGTTTATTCATGGGATTGTGTTTGTTTATTTTTATTTTACGACGTATAAGTCTTTATGAGTTTTTTAATGCCAACTCCAAAGATTTTAGAAAATATTTTATAGAATATTAATAACTTCGAATTCATGGCGTTTAATTTACTTGTTACTCTTTAGATAAATTTAAAGAGTAAATATGAAAACAATAAGATAAAACATATTGTGTTTTTATTATTTGTCAAGATAATGGACGTAATATGCAGTCAGCATCACATTAATTGTTGTTGCAAAAAGATACTGTGCTAACACTTGTACTATAGAAAATATTAGACACAGAAAAAGATACATAAGCCCTAATCATATTCGTTTTTTGTGAGACGCCATATCAACAGTTTTTCATTTATTAATGTTGAATCGTAACATTCTGGTAAACATCTGTTTTTCATATTCTTAACATTTTCAAATATTTATACGTAATTTTTAGTTGGGCTATTTTGTTTACCGGCATATGCACGCTTTTTGAGTTATTCGCGCCGAATAAGTCAATAAAGGAGTTTAAACATGCTTTTTAATTAATGTTTAATTGTAATACATGTGTCATCGGACTGATATGTTGTGGGAAAATGCTGGCCTCTTATTCATAAGTGAAAAACAAATAAATATAAAAATAAGGAAAAGCGATCAAGACTGTAAGTTAAAATTTACCAGAAAATGTATTGTTTAACAAAATACTGCCAAACAATTTTCAAGAAATTTTTCTGCGGAGTTTCATATGAAAGAAAGATATAAGCAAATTATAAGTATAGCCGAGCTAAGAATTTGCTTGTTATGGCATTAAATGAAACATCACTTTATGATGTTTCTTCATAAAATGCAAAAAAATGTGTTTATATCGGTTGAAACATGTGGAAATTAAAAAAAAACAATATAGGAGGTCCTGAATGCATCAGGATTCAGTCGATGGAAAATCCAGGTAGAGAATTAATTAAAAAAAAAACAAATAGTCGAAATTCTAACTTCATATTTAAGATCAAACCTTCCGATTTCTTAACATTCTCGGCTACTGCAACCATGTTTTTATATTCATTTAATCTACATTGAATTTTTTTCTAGCTAAGTCGGATTGTTTTTTCACTCTGCAATTTGCGTTTCGGCAAATTTTGTGCCCGGCTTTACTAATATTTGCTAATATCTTTCTTTCCTCTAAATAAACGAATATCATTCTTCGAAACTCCGTGGAATAAGGATTTATTTAAATTTATTTTTGGAGTATTCTATCAAACAATAAATTTGCTTGTAAATTTTAATTTACAATCTTAATTTCTTTTTCTTATGGCAAGCTCTACCTTTTATGGTGGTTGTATGGAACTTTTTATTTATTGGAATTACTTTATAAATATAATTATTTATATTAGTTTTAAGTTTGTGCTCGCTTTTTACATCTTTCTTTCCTATTGCCTGAATTTATATATATATATATATATATATATATATATATATATAATACATTTATAACAAAACAAAATTTAATTCATGAGGTGATTGGCGAAAATAAAGCGCACGTATATAATAATAAAACGACTAAAATATACAATTTTATTTATTTACGACAATATTATTATTTTTCATCGTACGCTCTGGATTTGCATCCTGACGATATGATTGTGGAAACAGCTCTAAATAGATTTCTGCCTACTTTGTTTACACACACACACACACACACACACACACACACACACACACACACACACACACACACGCGATATTTCAACGTGTTCAAAATATACACCTAAAGTGAATATATAAAAAGAAAAAAAAACGAATAAAATAATTTTTATCAAAAGAATTTAAAAAAACTCAATATAGAATGAAGGACAACAAAGCTAAGTCTCGTTATAAAAATAGAGTATCTGATTTTCTTTCAACTCTATTTCACTCGAAGCATGTTAGCGGAGTTTATATTTTATTTTGTTGACTTCCGATTGATTTTGCTTGAAAGAATTCTCCTTCATAAAATCACTAAATTCTGACGGTAATGCTCAATTCACGTAAACATTTAAATTTCTTTCAGTCTAGAGTTTTTACTAGCTAATATTGTTTGTGACTGTACGAATTAACATTTATTTATACGTAAAGAAATACACATTGCCCTCTTTTACACAATGATGATATGTAAATTAAAGGTGGCTACAAACCACATATAAATAATTAACAATTAATATTGCAAAGGGAAATACATTTTTGTACTTTACTATTTCTTATGAGATAAATCGTATTTTGAGGCAATGTTAAATATCACTTGCATTTGAAACCAACTGACACGTGAATTAGACGTGTTACATAGCGAGATTTAATCAATGCGTCTATTAGGTGTATTGCTTTCGATCCAAAAAGGGGTACTTTTCCCCCTTTTTCAGCATCGATCATGATGAAGATTCCAGGACAAAATACAAAAGAGAGAGTGAGTTACGAGGTTGCTGACGTAGAAACATAATTGCGCTTAGAAAGAGATACTCACATGATATCCATTATAATAAACAATATACCTTGCAGATGATTTTGGAATGAAAACCTGTTTATCAAGACAAATCTCTAGTTTTACGATCTCTATTAAAAGGAAATTGTCAAAGATGTTCAAAAATCAATTTGTTTATTTGATTAAAAAGATTCAACACTGTTTGTGTTAAACAAATCTTGACTTAGCCAAAGAAATCAACGAACGGAACCGCCTTTTCCGAAGTGGAGACGCGCTTTTATTTTGTCCGAAATCAGATAATAGGTTTTTGGCAGCAATCATCTGCGATTCTGATGTACGCTGCGTGGGCTTGAGGCCAATATTAGTAGAGTAGTATATATCGATCGTCTACTGGCCTTCGATTTTGCTTCGTTCGCCATTATCGGTGCCACAGTATGTGGCGTTTTGTCATCAGCCACCGATTTCCAGGTTGATCAATAAAAATGAAGGAGTTGAAATTCCTTTCAGTTATCGTAACGGGAAACGCTTCAATTCTTCTGAGAATTCTGAAACCCTTTTTATGTCATCTCTGCGCTGAATGCGGGATACTCTTAGTCAATATCCATTTATTTTACATGGTAGCAAAAAAGTCACGGAAATAAACAATGAACTATTTTTAACATTTTTTAAAATGTCGTTTAATCCTAAACAAGGCACAGGGCAACTTAATCGTGAGAGGTTACTATTTGCGACTAGATTTGAAGAGACTATTTATGGAGTTGAGCATCGAGATGCTTGTTAACATTAAACTTGATTTTCATGCATTTTAGTACAGTCAGAGAAGCAGAGGCCCAGGAGGGAATTCCGAAAATTCAGCAATCTTAGGAAAAAAGCGTAAGGTAATATTTTGCTGCTTGTTGAGTTTATTAAGGGTATTGTCGCCAATGGGATATTAGAGTCTTAATTATCGGTAAATATTTTAACGTATTTTGACTAGGAAGATTGCGGTTTACAAAAAAAAGTAGAATTTAAAAAGAAAGATTTCTCAAAAATCATCTTTAAACGGGTTTCATTTTCAGCTTCACAAATTCGTGTCATTTCCAAAATACTTAACAAACACTAGATTATAGAATGACTCTATTACAATTTAATTCCCGGATTTCATTCTTGATACTCTTCTGTAATTCTGTTGATATCAATTTTTCTTTGTCCCCATAACAAATATTGCTAACACATTAAAATAACATATAGTAATTATGATAGGATGAGCTAAACTACCTATTCACTTTTCTGTATAAGTGATGTGACATTGCTATGAAGAGCTTCTCGTAATTTTGTGTTTATTCTTGTTTGTTTGTCTTTGCACAAAATGATTGTCAGGAGTTACATCCATTTTTTTAATTCGGCAAGTTTGAATGATGAAGCCTTTGTACATGGAACGCAAAATATCATTGTTTATATATATATATATATATATATATATATATATATATATATATATATATATATATAGAGAGAGAGAGAGAGAGAGAGAGAGAGAGAGAGAGAGAAAGAAGGCCGTTGAGAGAATGTGTCATATATCTGCAATGATGGGAGTAATTTATGTAGGAGATTTTAATTTGAAGATCTCAGTGCATTGCAGTGCAGAGATAAAATTAAAAAAAAACGCTACACTTAGCCCAATCTCATTGTAATTTTTTTCAAAATATAAGAGCCTTATAACATACTAGGTTAGCGCTTATATTATGCTAATGCCATTTCTAGTCGAAGCGGCGAAATAGTCTATTTAAGTGGAGAAAAGTTATCGGTTACAATATGCCTGAAAATGGAAATAAAATGAAATGACAGCTCAAGCAAAAGTTACGTTTAAACCAGGACCAAACTCAAAGAAAACCAACCTGCCTCCTCCCTTGAGGCTTGCATTTACTAATATCCGCGGGCTTAGAACTAACTTAGATGATGTTGAGTCATTTCTCCTTGTAAACACCCCGGATATCTTAGCATTAAGTGAAACTAACCTTCACTCCTCCATACCCTCTAACCACTTTAACATGCCTGGTTATCTCCCACTCTACCGTAAGGACTCGGACAGACATATGCATGGACTTGGAGTCTATATTCGAAACACCCTCCCCCTAACTAGAGAAATAAAACTAGAATCAGAGGGCCAGGCCTTTATGTGCTTCAGACTAAATATGCAACACAATATTAGCTACTTATATTTTCTCTACCGCTCTCCCTCAAACCAAGACTGTACCCTAATAAACAAAGTCTCAGACAGCATAGATATAGCACTCTCCCTCGATACTAGCGCACAAATACATGTATTTGGTGACTTCAATGTCCACCACAGTAACTGGCTAGGATTCTCAAATCACACAGACGTAGCTGGTAGCGCCACATATAGCTTCTCTATATCTCATTCCCTATCTCAGATGGTTACATTTCCGACACGTTTCCCAGACCAGCACGATCAACATGCCTCACTTCTAGATCTCTTTCTGACAACAGTTCCCAATGACTGTACAACAAATGCCCATAGCCCACTCGGGAATGCTGATCACGCTGTGATAATGGTAGAAATCAGCCTAAATTCTCGCCCTAAAACTGAAGACCCACTACTCAAAACAACGAGATATTACAAAAAGGCTGATTGGGAAGCCATCAGGGAGCTCATCAGAGATGCCCCATGGCAAAATATCTTTACTCTTCCAGCGGAACAGTGTGCAAATGAGACAACTGAATGGTTCAAAACTGCTATTGAAGCACATGTTCCCGCACGGAAATACTATAGCAAGCCCCACTCCCCCCAATGGTTTACTTCTGCTTGTGCAGCTGCCATTTGTCAAAGGCAGCATGCGTTCCGCAGATTCAACCGACATAAGTCCAGCTCAAATAAACAGAAGTTTATAGAAGCTAGAAATAATTGTAAGAGAGTGATAGACACAGCTAAGTCAGATTACTCTGAAACCACCAGAAAGCGCATCGTAGCACAGAAATTAGGAACCCGGGATTTTTGGAAAATCTACAACAGCGTAGTTAATAATGGACAGTCAATTATTCCCCCACTAACAAACAATCATGAGGTTGCTTGCACGGCAACTGACAAGGCTAATCTGCTTGCCAGTCGGTTTGCCTCAAACTCCACACTGAACTCGGTACACCACTCACTCCCTGATTTTCCTCTGCGAACAGACGCCACACTTGACGACTTGAAAATCACCCCTTCTCAGGTACATGCTATTATAAAAAACCTAGACACCTCTAAAGCATGTGGACCAGATCTCATCCCGGCTGTGCTATTAAAAAAATGCTCTGCCGAGGTTGCTCCAGTTCTGTCCAAACTTTACAATAAATGCCTTAACGAATCTTGTTTTCCCGACTGCTGGAAAACCGCCTCTGTGGTACCAGTCTTCAAGAATTCTGGTGAAAGAACTGACCCACTAAATTATCGCCCCATTAGCCTCCTCCCGCTTTTCGCCAAAATATTTGAGTCCTTAGTTAATAAAGCCCTAGTCCAGCACCTAACAGCTGCTAAACTCTTGACTGACAAACAATATGGATTCAGGCAAGCCCGTTCAACAGCAGATATCTTAACTGTAGTTTCTGAACGTATATACCGTTCATTGGATAAAACAGGGGAGGGTAGAGCGGTGGCCCTTGATATATCTAAGGCTTTTGACAGGGTATGGCACGATGGTCTTCTAAGGAAAATTAGATCATATGGAATCACTGGAAGAATTCATAACGTAATTAAATCCTTCTTAAGTAATAGAAAAATCAAAGTTGTCCTCGACGGACGTACATCCAAACAATATGACATAAATGCGGGAGTGCCTCAGGGGTCTATCCTTGGACCTCTATTGTTCCTGATATTCATAAACGACCTCCCCGATAATATTGTTTCGGAGATGGGTATATTTGCCGATGACACCACTCTCTATAACAGATATGAGGGGAAAACAAATGAACACATATCCAAGAAAATGGCAGAAACACTAGAGGATGACCTCCAATCCGTAGTGGAATGGGGACAAAAATGGTTGGTCTCATTCAATGCTGCTAAGACTAAGCTTGTTTCCTTCAATAACTACAAGAAACCTTCTCTACCACCAATAGCAATGGCCAAGAACACATTGCCTGAAAGTACTTCTTTTAAACTCCTCGGCCTAACGTTTACAGGGAATATGAACTGGAATAGATACATTGAGAGCATTGCCAAGGCTGCTGCAAGGAAGGTTGGCTCCCTCTACCGTGCTAGAAAACTACTTACGCCTGCCAGTATCCTATACCTCTATAAGGCAACCATTCGCCCATGTATGGAGTACTGTTGTCACATCTGGGCTGGTGCATCTGCTGCTTGTCTCTCGCTCCTGGACAGGGTTCAAAAAAGAGTCGCAAACCTGATAGGTCCTGAACTGTCATCTGGGCTTCAACCTCTGTCCCATCGACGAGATGTTGCATCCCTCTGCCTGTTCTACAAATACTTTAATGGTGAATGCTCTGACGAACTGCAAACACTTGTACCTCCCCGACGTAACTACCCCCGACAAACCCGACAAGCTACTAAGTCTCATCCCTTTACAGTGGAGATCCCTAGGTGCAAGAAAGCCTTTTACTCCAATAGTTTCTTCCCCAGAACTGCGGGTCTTTGGAACTCCCTTCCGGGATTCTGCTTTCCCAACTGCAATGATATGCAGAAGTTCAAGTGTAATGTTAACAAACATCTTTCTACTCTTCTCCCTTCATAATGACCCCGCTAATTAATTCCCTAATAGTAGCCCCCTGCTTCAAAGTGGCACTGTGCCTTGTTTGGGGTGAAAATTGAATAAAAAAAAAATAAATAAAATAAAATAAATTTATAATGGAATCGGCGTAGGTTTGTTGGTTTTGTAATTTTAAATTATATATATATATATATATATATATATATATATATATATATATATATTCTCTCATTCATTGCAACATAACCACACCTTTGACTTTAAACAAGCAAAAGTAGTTAAATTTATTTCAAATAAACCGCGCCGGAAACTTCATGAATCTGCGCTTATCGCAATTTCAAGCACTATTAAACAACGTAGAGGTTTCTATAACATAGCGCCATTAATAAGTAAACTTTTATTAAAAGAACATTATTTTACTGTAGACACAGGTTAACTTTCTCACGCCATTCAAACACCCCCTGTAATAATTAATACATAATCTCAATCAATAAATTACATAAAAAAAACACTCATTTCATTTCTGTTACAAACTTATATTTGAATTTCAACAGATATATCTTTTTCCTAATAAGAATATTAACTGCGTTCATAGTGTTAAAATTACATTAACGACTATATGACGTCACTAAAATTTCCTTCCCTTTAACAGCGCCAGCCCTCCCCCTCCTTTTTGAATTTCCAACGTCTTTTTCCGTTTCTCTGAAATAGAATTGCGTCACACTGTGCACGTGAAACATTTTCAAATATTTTGTACTGGTATTTTTTGTTCCTTAATCTCATTCATCCAGAGGAAGTCTCGAAATAAAGACGAAACGTTGATGAACACATAATACGGTTTGTTCCTTTTTATTTTCTCTATTTTGTCGGAATACTACTTCCATTATTTTCATCATATATATATATATATATATATATATATATATATATATATATATATATATATATATATATATGATGGCAGCAAACTTGTTCTCGAGTATTGCCATTACTTAATACATTTCTGGCTCAAATTGGTCAGACATGAGCGCCACCAACAGTACGTGCCGGACGGTCGCTTCTATGAACCTTCTACATGCCTGCACATTCTGATGACCGGGTTCAAGCTGTGGTGCCCTGAAAACCTGCCGGTCCAGACCTTGAATGTTCCAGAGCCTTTATTTCCATTGACGCCCATATTCGCATCAGTCCTCACTGAATGTCCGTTTGCCGTTTCAGGCTACAGCCAGCCTTTTTGTCATCGAGATACACACTAATTGCAAAGTATGTATTCCATTACTTATCAAGTAATGCCTGTGCTTGAAACTTTTTATAGTGAGAAAAGACTTTGCACTGAAACAATCCCACTCTCTGAACAACTGACACATTGAACTAAAAAGAAGAGCAAGTCAACATCATTGAATGTAACAGTCGCCGCAGGTTTTATATCAGGGTATTCCTTCTCCTAGAGAGGTTGCCTTCACCACGACTTAAAGAGCCCTCTCCACCCATCATGTCATTTGATCCAGACTGGGTCTAAGGTTGATGAGCACGAGAGCATATTCCACACGCCAGTGGGTCATGTATGCCGCAGCTTACAGGACCTAAGCTCCTCTGGAGGTTTCTCTCAGGGTTACCTCACTCTTAGCCTTTGGTTAAAAGAACCTTGGCCCACAAGGCAGTGGAGGTCCAGTTATACGGCGCAAGACATTCGCCGTTCATCAGAGCCCCGTCTGCGTGCCAGTGGTCACGACGTGAACGTGGGGTGGATTTGTCTGGAAGAAGCACAGTAGGCCGCTAAGACATCTGTGTGCTTTTAACACACGTCAACACCAGACCTTGCCAACGTGTGTGTATACACACACACACACACACACACACACACATACACAAAAAATATATATATTAAATAAGTTCAATAATTTATAAAGTGTTTATAGGTATCGAACTATGAATGATGAAAATTTATCTTTTCGTTTGCCCTAATTTTTCAATTTTATTTTTATTAGATTATACCTTTCTACTTTTATTTTCCTCTCTAATGTCATCATAATTTATAATTCCAGTTCAGTTATACAATACAACAGGATCAACCTTTTTACTGCAACTGCTGCTGATCTTTTGAGGACAGATTCTTCTCGGATCGGTTAAGCTGGCTCTTTCCAATGAATTCATCGCATCTCGCACGATAGCTAAGTCCGAGAATGTATCGCCAACGTTGACACTATCGACAGCCAGTCACGGTTTTAATGGCAATCATTGTAGATTGTTGGACCCAGAATCAGGTTGGTATCTTTTTTAATCATTCTGAGCCACATTTTTTAGCTTCATCGCTTCTTCAAGTCCCGAGGAGGAATCGAATCGATAGCTTCTCTGTTCAGATCGCCTTGTTAACCCGACCAACTTAGCGAAAGCGTTTAGTGAAAAGAGCCTGCTGATGGGATCTGATGTGGCACCGCGCTTGGACCACCGCGTTTGCCAGAAGGCGGTGCCAAGGTAAATGCATGATCTGACCCAGACAGAAATGATCAAAAAAACCTATAATCTGCGACACAAACGCAGAGGAAAACGATTTGGAGAATTTGCTTGGTAGACTATGAACTTTTTGGCTTAATTTATTTTCCGGCTGGATCACAAACGTGAACGAAAGCAGCTGAAGACAAGACGGGCGCTTGCGATGCGGCTATCTTCATCCCCTTAGACTTATATAGAAGATCGCTATGAAAAGTTTTCCATGCAGACGATATGCCATCGAAACTTCTTAACATGCTGAATTGACAGTCGAATACAAAATATGCTGAACCGCATGCCCTAGGAATATTCTTATTATCTGTAAAACTTTTATAACTAAATAAACTTCACTCAAAGTCGCAATGGTAACTGAAGCAATGTTTTTGAAGCACTGCTCTATCCAGGATGATTGGCGACTTTTCAGTAATGAGAACTACTGCTCCCAGGAGTTATGTTTCTTCAGTGTTCACTCTCATGCTAAGCTGGAAGGCAGTTCACCGATTACTGCAGAACAATCACGATGTCGTCGGCAAGACTTTAAAAATAGACCCGCTGCTGCACAATGACTCCAGTGCCCAAGAATGTGTTACTCATCCAATAACCAGCAAAGTTGAACAGTGTGGGTAGTCGCACTCTAGATTATATTTCTTCTAGCTAATTGCGGGTTGCTGAGGACTACAGTCGTCTCCGTCGATAGATTACCGTTCTGCAGAAGCGGGCCATAATATGTTCTCGCAAGGGATTGCAGAAGCTATGGAGCATGCTGCAGCTGTTGGTGCCGGAAGGAAGGTGTACACTCTTCTGCCATCAACGATAGTGGCAAACAAAAGCGAAACCATCCTGTATTGGAACCACATCCTGATCACGAATTAAATGATAGCCTGAGAATTGTTCAAAGCTGCTGAATCACGATCATCACTCTCTAGCTCTCTCGCAGGATCCGCCGCGAATATGGCTGTGTGGTCGACCCACCAGTAATTGGCGAAGTCAAGGCATCAGCAGGGAAATTTATACATAATAAAGCTGCAGGAGAAAATGGCTGAGTAGAGATCTATAAACACTTTGCTGGTATTTTGTTGCAGTCTCCCACAAAATTCTTGTCTGTGCATGGGAGTCGGAGTCGGAGGCGGTGCATGAGGACTAGAGTGGCGCCGTTTTCCCCCTATTCTTTCAAAACGGTCGACAAGCGGCGTTGTGACAATTATCCCAGCATAAGTTTCATCGACCTTGCCGCAAAAATATTTGCTACCATCCTGCTGTAACACTTCCAAAACAAGGCCAAACCAATCCGTCTTTTGTCCTGGATGTGGTGACCAGAGATTCACCTTGCGCCAAATACTCGAACATCGTTGGTGATATCAGCAAAACAATATTGCCTGCTTCATTAACATTTTTTTCTTACACAGTGATCACCACTTATCAATGCCCGGAAGCCACTCAGGGATAAGGGTTATTGCAAGTACATTACGTTAGTGTGGAGATTTGATGAAGTGTTTAATTAGGGGGCGGTTCATTAGGAATTTATTAACATTGGACTTGAATACACCCAAGTTGTAGTCCGGAGGGAAGCAGGCAGACGGAACAGAGTTCCACAGGCGTGCAGTTCTAAGAAAGAAGCTTTGTTCATGGAATCCGCGTTTTGATTTAGGCACAGATATAGAGTGGGGAAATTTTTCACAGTGGATTCAGCTAGACGGGTGTTTTTCGTGAAAGATTGGCGAGGGGGGACCAGGGATTGGAGTTCAGACGAGCACCTGCCATGAAAATAACGATAAAAAAAGGATAGGCTCGCAACGTCTCTTCTGTGGGAGAGAGGTTGCAGGGTAGAGAAAAGGGCATCCCCCACTAAACCACAAAGTCTATTTTTTACTCTGTCAAGGCATGATAGGCTGTTTTTGGCAGCTCCTGCCCAGATATGGCAGTAGTATTCCATCCTTGCTTATATAGAGGATCGCTATTTTACATGCAGACGATATGCCATCGAAACTTCTTAATATGCTGAATGGACGACTTGAACTAAGATAAACGTATATGGCCAGGAGTCAGAAGCATCGATGTTGACAGTCAAATCCAAATATGCTGAACCGCATGCCCTAGGAATATTCTTATTATCTGAAAAACTTTTATAGCTAAATAAACTTCACTCAAAGCGTTCGCGACAAAACTTTGCTTGTGAGGTTTTGCCAGTGAGCGATCAAAATCAAATTATAAAATTATTATGACATACGTGCACGGTCGTTAGTCGTTCCCTTTTATCGTCGTTTTTCCGATGCTTAATTCGTTAGTGTTTACGATCTTACTCAAGTAAAATCTACTCACACAATAAAGACTTGTAAGGTTTTAAATGTGTAATTGGGTAGAAGAAAGTTAAAAGAGTTTCCATTTGTACAAGTTTCTTGAAGTTTTACATTTGGATTTTACCGTCACTGGATTTTTTATCTTCCACAAGCCTATCCATTAATGTATAATCACCTTTTTATTTCCCATATTCCCTCTGCTTAACTCATTTTGTTTTCAAGTAAGATCTTTGACTTATTTGTTGTTTCATCAAATATTTCTGCCTGTAAAATCCGATCCTGCTTTTTGCTAATTCCTACCCTCTGATGAGAAGGAGTGTATTTCTTCGAAACTCCGCGGATTAAGGACTATCCATTTATATAGTGTTTCATTTTAAGATTAAATATGTTTTTGAACTCATTTCAAAGTGTTTTTGAACATGTTTTATTAACTGTTTGCTCATATATATATATATATATATATATATATATATATATATATATAGAGAGAGAGAGAGAGAGAGAGAGAGAGATAAAATAAAATAAAATTACAATAACTTTACCAAGGTAATCAAAATGGTAAACTTAAAATATATTATAAATATTAAAGAGTTAATATTTACAAGTAAAGTAATCTCAACCAGACGTAAAAGCTCAAAAACCGAAAATGAAATAGAGCTTATATATATATATATATATATATATATATATATATATATATACATATATATATATATAAGTTTAGTGGTTGTATTTAAATTCTGAAGAAACCAAATATAGACACATATATTCGAATTAAGATTTCATTGTTTTACTAAAGAAATATATAGAAGAGGTTATGTTAATTTCCTTAATCCATGGATTTTCATCAACATAACTCCTTCTTTATATTCCTTTTGTAAAACAATAACTTCTTAATTTGAATATATATGTCTATATGTTTTTTTTCAGAATTTAAATATAACCACTAAACTTATATATTGCTCTATTCTTAAATATGGAGCTTCTCCTTTTTGGCTATGATCACCCTAAAAGCATTACTTCAAGTAATATATATCAGGATTTTTCATCTGGTTTCTAATCAGTGTCTTATCTCCCTTATATATATATATATATATATATATATATATATATATATATATATATATATATATATATCAGTGACGGAACGATTCGAATATTTTCCAACTCAAATACAATGACGAATTATGTTTTAAATTCCAGATTGTGATATAATTACCAATCTAGATTCCACGTTTGTTTAATATCTACAAGCATTGATGTATAACTATAATTTTGTTCGCATTATCATAAATAAAAAAAGACAATGTAACATGGCCATATACACTTAAAGTGTCGATATTAGTTGTTTAATAAATTAATTAGTTTATCATCAGAAAATTAAGTTTTTAAAAAAATGTTTTACTGTCTGTGTCACTCCAAACAAGTCATAGAGCCACTTAGAAGTATGGGACTTGTATTTAGGACTAGATTTGTAGGGATACTGTTTAGGGAATTGGGCAGCGAGATATCTGTTTACATTACACATGAATTTCTACATGTCCGTACAGTCAGGAAACACGGGTCGGGGAGGGAATTTCGAAGTTCCGCAGTAAAAAAAAAAAAAAAAAAAAAAAGATATTCGAGTAATTCTTTACTGCAACTAGGAATATTTATAGTGTAAATATGGAATCGTCGCTAAGGGGGTAATAGGGTTTTGTAGTTCGAACACTTGCTATTGAAATACTTGTCAAACAAGCACAATGATACCACGTTTCGGTGATGTGATAGAGGTTGGAGTTTAGTTGATAGTTCATGACCTATTAGGTTGTCGACTTGTTTTTAACCCTGTCAAGTATCGAGGGACAAGTGGCAGATGCACCAGCCCAGATGTGACAACAATACTTTATAGTATTTATTTAGATAGTTACTTCGTAGACGTACAGGATACTCTCAGGTGTTAGTAGTCCTTTAGTACCGTAGAGAGAGCCTACCTTCCTCGCAGCAGTAACTGCACTGTATTTGTTCCAATTCATGTTGTTTGTGAATGTTAATTCTAAGAGATTGAGAGAAATAATTTCAGGCAGTATATCATTGGCCATGGCAATCAGTGGTTGAGAAGGTTTCTTGTAATTATTAAAAGAAAATCAAAAAGTTAAATAAGTTTCAA
Source organism: Euprymna scolopes (assembly GCF_053919585.1). Classification (NCBI taxonomy): domain Eukaryota; kingdom Metazoa; phylum Mollusca; class Cephalopoda; order Sepiida; family Sepiolidae; genus Euprymna; species Euprymna scolopes. The sequence continues at coordinate 104,753,434 of NC_136506.1, forward strand.
ACAAACAGAGAAAAACAATAAAGAATCGTTGTTTGTATCGGAAAAAAGGCATTTTTTTACGATTGAGCAGCCAGTTTCATAGCAAATAAATTCTGATTTTTTTCAAATTCAAGATTACGATTTTCGAATAATTAATAATCTTATAGTAATGCATTTTCATATCTATTTCTATTTATATATAAACGTCCCTTTGTGTGCGCGTCTGTGTGTGAGTTCCTTCCCTATATGTTCCTAAACGATTGAGCTTATCTTTTGGAAATTTCACACAAACGTATTTATCTGTATGGCAGTGTTCTTAGATATGTCTTGTACAGAAATTTCTCCGATAAGTATCGAAAATCGAAAAAAATCACCTTAAGATAGTCTTTCTCTCTTATACATGAAAAATATTTTTTTTACGCGGGAATATTGTACCTTACGTCCGCAATTGAGATAATACAATCTTGGTTACTCATTCATTCTTCCAGGAAGGATAGTTCAGTAGTAAAGCATTTGATTACAGATCCTTTGCTCAATCTCAGCTACCTCACCATGTTATTTTTATTTATTCTTATTAATGACTTCAATTTACGATAAAAAGAAAAGCTGCCATTTAAAATCGCCGCAAATCATTTCGTCGTTTGTATATTTTATAACTACACATCAAACACAAAGGGAAGTTGATGAACGACATTATCATTATAATTAAAAAAAAAATGTTTTGCGAATTAATCAACCAGGCTAATTATTTCTCGGAGTATATAATATTCAATAGAGGATTGAGTCCATAATAATACAAACGCAATTTGCATAAATTAAAATATGTTTAAGCATATTGTACGACCGGGCAACGCCGGGCGTCCAGGTAGTATACAGATAATTTTTTAAATTTGTTTTTGTGAATTAGTCTACCGGGACATGTGTTTCTCGTAATATATAATATTCGATAGAAGAGTGATTCAATAATAATACATACGTATTCTAAATACATTAAAATATCATGTTTGAGCGTATTGTACGACCGGACAACGCCGGGCCTCCAGCTAGTATGCATATATGTTTATAAACGCCTCGGTAAGTAAGCCATAACATCTCGTTTTTACCTTTAAACCGATCGTAGTATTATTGCACTTGGCTCTATAGATCAAGTTTATTCTTGGAAGCCAACATGATATGATTCTGGTACAGAAGGCTCCCAGGAAAGAGGAAGAGTCTATTAAAGATCAATAGTTTTCATATTTCCTCTTCACATTTTGATTTTATTATTTTTCCACTTTATTTCAGGCGTGTGTTTTCGCGCTTTCCTTTTCAAACGAAATCGTAATCTTGTTTATAACAAATCCAAACCCTCGTCTCTTCCCCTCCCCAAACAACTGCACATCGATCATTCGTTGGGAGACGGGGAATTTATGCGGATAATCGGCCGCGACATTTATGGAGTGTTTTGGCATATCTAGTAACGCCGTTCATTTACACTAAATTTTCGTCTGCATTTCTCATGTTTATTCATTGTGGGCTTATTGCTACTTTTCCTAGGTTGGCGTTTTTATTATAAGACATTTTACGATGCTTAAGACATTTCATATTATACACAGCAATTTAAAATCTGACGCTTTCGAAAACACGTCACATAATCTCCAGTAATCGGTCGCTATATACAGTGAAGACGAAGAAGAAGAAAGCCAGAGCGAAAACAAGTAAGAGTGAGTTTGGAATATAAAATAAAAAGATAAAAAGTGCAGTTAAGGAAAATTGGTGGCAATATATATATATATATATATATATATATATATATATATATATATATATATATATATATATATATATAATTTCCACAGCTCCCAAGAACTATGACAGCCAACAAACCAGAAGTCCAAGACTCGGGTTTCGCTTTTATTTGTGCTAATCGGTTAGACACATCCGAACGGGATTCGAAACCCGAGCCCCTTTCATGCAGGGCGAGCAATGTACCGCCTGTGGAAACGCTTCCCACACAGAGTCTGGATGTGTCTAACCTAAATGAGGGTTTGTAAGCTGTCGTGGCTTTTGCAATCTACGATGTCTTTAAATTATATATATATATATATATATATATATATATATATATATATATATATATATATATGTGTGTGTGTTATGAGAACGCCCGGTGTTTTCTCGGTTGTAAAATACGCGGAAATGTTAAGTTATGCAGGTTTCGTATTTACTATTATTGGGCCCATTCCCTACTGATTTTATAATATATATTGTCTCCATTACATATTAGTGATGTTAAACGTTTGAAAAAATGATTTGGGTCGATATGAAATAAAATTGAATGTCTTCAATGGTCGGACAGTTTTGTTCATCGACGTTTATGACGGTGAGTGACAGTGACTCTTAGCAGCGCGTTTTTAAGGTTGCTATTGTCTCTGTGTGACAAGGGCTGGTACTGACGAGTACTGGCGGGCGCTGGCAGCTATGACAAGCAGTAGTGGACACATTCCTTGTATTGAATTATTGGGCACGCTCATCCAGTGGCGGGCACTGACAAGTGGCGGGCACATTTGATCACTGGTTGTTAGGACGGTGAGTGGGGTTAACTGGTACTCAGTATTCTTTTAAAAATTTTACTGTCATATCTTGTCAGAGGCGGGTAATGGCGGACACTTGTGATTACTGCTGTTTTGAAGCGGTTACATGCAGACATTCGCGTTCACGATGACTGGTGGGCATTCTTTGGCTTAACAACCGTCGGTTACTGGCGGTAACAGTCGGACAAAGGTGGCTATGACCAATGTTTTCTATTGTTTGAAGCCCATGTAAAACAATGGAAACCCTTCTTTGCTGCGTTGATGAAGACATCTTTGTCGTTATGCAGAACCGTTCTATTTGTTAGATATGATGTTCAAATAAGATTTAAGTGTATACACTATTTTTGTCTATTAAAATTTTCAGTAAAAATTGCAAAATCTGCTAACTCCTATGTTAAGTATGATTTTCTAAATAGAAAACGTCCTTGTTTTAGCACGGTCTTTATTCTGACGCATTTTTAAATATATTTTAATAAGTTTGCGTAAAAATTCCGGAGAATCTACGATGAAGAAAACAACGACAATGACACCGACGACGATAGGATGATTAACTTATTTAAATGTCAGTTATTAAATGTGATTCCCTTGAAAAGTAAGATTGGTATAATTTTCGGGGTAAGACCCAAACCTTTTCATCCGATTGTTTTTTTGTTTTGTTGGATGATGCCATGTTATCTAAGTTTCTGTTTTTTTTTTTTTTACATGGGAATTGGTTGTTCATATAATTTGGATTCTTAGTCTACTGTTCTCATCTTGATTTGCATTTTAACAACGTTTTAGTCGATGTAACCTCCAACTTTCCTCATATGTATCTTGCCAAATACGAACGGATATAACGTTGCCGTTACAAACAAAGAAATAAAATAAATAAAAATTTACTTTCTAAACACACGTTTTTATTACCGTTATCTTCCCGTCTCGACACCACTTAAAAGTTTCGCCATCGTCCATTTCGCCCAGTATACACTTTTCTATTCCTCCGACCGCAGGCAGGTCTCAGGCTCATTATCATCCTCGACTTTACACGTCCATTTTATTCGATGTTCACTTTCTTTCCATCCACCACGTAGTGCATTTTCCTCCTTTATTTCATTCTCTTCTCACGTACATTTCCAAATTTGCATATGCACGTTTTTCGGCTTCCGCGGTTGCTAATCTTTTTGTAAGCCAGCCATACTTCACTGTTGCTGATATTTTCCCAAACGCTAATATGCACTATCTTACACGGACCCATTTATTTACTTCACAGGGGTAGCATGCTTTTTTCATCAGTCATGGCTGGATAGAGGTTGTAAGTAAACGTTGTGAAAATGAAACTCCAGACTTAAACATAACACCAAAGATTTCAAATAATAACCTTTCGAAATGCCTTTAATCCGATATTCCCTAAATCCGATAATCGTATTTTAAGAGCCAGTCAAATTATTCGAAACCTAAGAATGAATTTCGAGGGGGAAGAATTCGTGTTTAAGTAGATTAGTCATAATGAGCGAAAGTTTAATTCACGGAATACGAAAATAAATATTGACGTTTAAGAAAAATATGTCTAAAGTCCCAACGTTCTCTGTGTTGGCTGGGAAGGAAAGAGTAGAAAACAATTTGCCATCTGTAAATATGACTTGTTTGAGAGAGATACTCTACTCGAAAATATTATAGGAATTAATGACATTGAAAGGAGAAAATGAGTAGCCATAATAGACAACGATTTAAAAGATTTTAAATTCATGAAAATTAACAGAATTAAGAAATATATTCAAACATGATTTTACATAAATCATTCGTGAAATACATTCTCGATAAATTTCTGCACGTACACAACGTTATACACTAGCTCTAAATACATTTATGTTGACATGACAAAATAAAATTACCCCTGTAACAATTCCTATCCTAGGCAACGCTAAATAACCTGAAAATCAAGCGATCAAAAAAAAACTAACAAAGAATTATAAAATACTTGTTTGTCTTCGAATCCGTGTTTCATTTTCCCCCACCTTATATTTGTCCATGCCTCTATTAATCTGTCATTAAACAGTTTTGATCAGGAGCCAGGGAATGTAGTTTATAATAGACATTCTCATCTGATAAGACAGAGGAAGTGGTATACTATAATCTCACCCGATAGGCCATCTTTGTTTGTTTTCCTCACAAACTGAGAACGTTAGACAGGGAACAGGAATTGGAACAATTACATTGAGAGCATTGCTAAGGCTGCTGCGAAGAAGATGGAATCTCTTTACCGTATTAGAAAACTACTTACGCCTGAAAGTATTCTGTACCTCTACAAGGCCACCATTCTTCCATTTATAGAGTATTATTGTCATATTTAGGCTGGTGCATCTATCACTAGTCTCTCACTCCTAGACAAGCTTCAAAAGAGTATAACTCTGATAGGACCTGAACTGTCATCTAAGCTTCAGCCCCTGTCCAATCAACGAAATTTTGCATCCGTCTGCCTGTTCTACAAATATTTTAATGATGAACTTCAAGCACTTGTGCGCCGTCGACGTAGATATCCCCCGACAAACCCGACAAGCAGCAAAGTTCCACCCCTACACAGTAGGGATACCAAGGTGTAAGAAATCCTTCTACTCCTATAGTTTCTTACCCAGAACTGCTAGACTTTTATACTCCCTTCCGGGATTCTACTTTCCCAACTGTACTGACATGCAGAAGTTCAAGTGTAATGTGAACATGTCCCGTCAAAATATACCTGCAACTTACGTCCCTGATAGTAGCCCCCTACTTCATGAAAATTAACAGAATTAAGAAATATATTCAAACATGATTTCACATAAATCATTCGTGAAATACATTCACGATAAATTTCTGCACGTACACAACGTTATACACTAGCTCTAAATACATTTATGTTGACATGACAAAATAAAATTACCCCTGTAACAATTCCTGTCCTAGGCAACGCTAAATAACCTGAAAATCAAGCAATGATCGTCATGTGTAGATTTGCAGCGCGTAAGATGAGGGATTTTTTTTAGAAGTATAGCATATCAACGAAACATCGTCCAATTAAAATAACCCTTTTAATATTGAATGTGTTGGCGTCGTGTGTTGGCGTAATGCGTGAGCGTTATACGCGGGCGTCATGCGTGGGACTCATGCTTGGGCGTCATGCGTGGGCTAGGCCACGTGAGGAAGATTGAAGAAATTGAAAATCATTCTGAATTCAACCTAGGATAAGCGAACCTTGATCCCAGTCAACCGTTTGTAAAATAAAGCCACTAAGCAGAAGAATGGAAATAGCGAATGTTGAACATCATGTTCAAAACGGAAACGTTTTGTCTCTTAAAGAAACAATAAAATGTGTGCACAGTTGTCGAGAGCAGACTACAGCATCAGAATATTCCCTGAGGACAATGACTTCGATATATTATGCAGACATCGTGCATTTGATTTATTCAAGGAAGGCACAAGTCCATGTTATTCCTTTGTCGTGTATTTTAATTACGCAAAAGGTCCAAAGCCATATTATCCGAGTATAGAGAATTTCATACATTCAAGGAAGACTGAAGACCACATTATCGGAACGTGGTGAATCCAACGTACCTAGAAAAAACAAGCTGGTATATATTTTAGATTTACTATCCTTTCTCCTATTATTTCTCTTCTTTTTTCATCTTTTTACTCCTTTGATATATTTTACAAAAAGTAAAAACAAACAAAGAATTATAAAATACTTGTTTGTCTTCGAATCAATGTTTCATTTCCCCCCACCTTATATTTGTCCATGTCTCTATTAATCTGTCATTAAACAGTTTTGATCAGGAGCCAGGGAATGTAGTTTCTAATTGACATTCTCATCTGATAAGACAGAGAAAGTGGTATACTATAATCTCACCCGATAGGCCTGCTTTGTTTTTCTCACAAACCGAGAACGTCAGACAAAATGCCATTTAATAGTTTGAATCTAGCTTGCCAAACTTCTCGGCTTGACGTTAACAGGGAACTGGAATTGGAACAACTACATTGAGGGCATCGCCAAGGTTTTTTTTTACACAGTGATCACCACTTATCAAGGCCCGGAAGCCACTCAGGGATAAGGGTTATTGCAAGTACATTACGTTAGTGTGGAGATTTGATGAAGTGTTTACTTAAGGGGGCGGTTCAGGCTGCTGCGAAGAAGATGGAATCTCTTTACCGTATTAGAAAACTACTTACGCCTGAAAGTATTCTGTACCTCTACAAGGCCACCGTTCGCCCATGTATAGAGTATTATTGTCATATTTAGGCTGGTGCATCTATCACTAGTCTCTCACTCCTAGACAGGGTTCAAAAGAGTGTCACTCTGATAGGACCTGAACTGTCATCTAAGTTTCAGCCCCTGTCCAATCAACGAAATTTTGCATCCGTCTGAGTGTTCTACAAATATTTTAATGATGAACTTCAAGCACTTGTGCGCCGTCGACGTCGATACCCCCGACAAACCCGACAAGCAGCAAAGTTCCACCCCTACATAGTGGAGATACCAAGGTGTAAGAAATCCTTCTACTCCTATAGTTTCTTCCCCAGAACTGCTAGACTTTTATACTCCCTTCCGGGATTCTACTTTCCCAACTGTACTGACATGCAGAAGTTAAAGTATAATATGAACACGTCCCGTCAAAATATACCTGCAACTTACTTCCCTGATAGTAGCCCCCTACTTCAAAGTGGCTCTTTGCCTTGTTTGGGGTAAAATATAAATAAAAAAGGAAATTAGATTTGTTCCGTTTGGATTTCCTAACTGATAATCACGTCACGGATGACAGACAATAAAGCAAACTTTTCCAAGAAGGAAGGCAATGTCAGGGAGTATACTTTCCTGAGACATAGGTGATACTCCATGATCCTAGCCTTATGACAAGCTGACAACACTCTAACTAAACGTTCTGTTTGATTATTCTCGTAAGTTGTTCCACGTAAGAGAAGAGTGTAAATTTCCAATTATATTCCGATGAAAATTACGCATTACAGCAGTGACGTCACACGCATAGGAAGCCGTCAGTATTGTGTGGTGAAATAGCAGGGGGGGCTGTTTCTCGTCGAACTAAGTAAGCTAAGTGTGTGTGTGTGTGTGAGTGTGAGAAGAGAGAGAGAGAGAGAGAGAGGTAGAGGGGGAGAGTAAGGGAAGAGAGTGAATAAAGATGTATGCTTCTTCCAAAATAGAGTGTGTGTTTTATGCCTTTATTATGAGGAATGGATAAAACTCAAAAACTATATTTTAAATATCAATTTAATTTGTCGTGTTTATTTATTAATCACATTTATAAAAGCCGTTGTTAAGAAAAAGGAACTATAGTAGGAATAGTTATATTAGAACTAGTAAATTCCGTAGTAGTAGTAGTAGTAGTAGTAGTAGTAGTAGTAGAAGAAAAAGAAGAAGAAGAATAAGAAGAAGAAAAGAAGAAAAAGAAGAAGAAAAAGAAGAAGAAGAAAAAGAAGATAAACTGAAATCTCACCACATAGACTGCGTGATTGATTCTACGGACGATGAAAATACGATATGGGGATCTGAAAGAACACAGCTATGCTATGATTTTTCCTTTTGTGCCTATAACTCTCCTGTATAACAGATACGCAGCTAGTACCAAAAGAGAAAAATAAAAATAAAAATAAAACGCCATGCATGATAAGAAATCGATATTTAAATAGGATAAACACAGAATATCGGAATGGAAGTAAACACAACGCCATATTTATTTCAATAAATCGATAGAAATATATTTATATCAACGGAAAAAAACAATCTTATAATTCTGTTATTTCTTCTGTATTCATAAATTTCAACTAATCGGCCAACAACTGATATTTTCCTTTTGTAAAATGTGTACTGTATATATATATATATACATACATATATATATATATATATGCATATATATATATACATATATATATATATACATACATATATATATATACATATATATATATATATATAGAGAGAGAGAGAGAGAGAGAGAGAGGGAGAGAGAGAGAGAGGGGGAGAGAGAGATAGATAAAAGTGAACGAGTCTTTGTGTGTGTGAGTGTGTTTGTTTGTGTGCTTGTGTGTGTGTCCGTGTACATTTCCCTACGCAATAACTCTGTCAATTTTAAGCCTAGAGATTCGAAATTCTCTATACAGGGTACTGAGATTTGAGAAATTCGATGTGATTCGTTTTCGGGCAGAAATTCTGCGATTAAGGGGTCAAAGTTAAACGATTTTACCTTTGAGAACTCTACCAAACTCCTCCTACAATTTTAGGTCTAAACACTTGAAATTTTAGATGCAGGTTCCTTGGACATAGATCTAACTTAATAACTTTATTGGAGCCCTAAACAATAAATATAATGCGGTCATAATAGGGATCAAAGTTAAAAAAAAAATGACCGTTTTTTTTGTTTTGTTTTTGCTCAGCAAAACACCCGAACAACGCCGGCATCCATGCTAGTATATATATATATATATATATATATATATATATATATATATATATATATATATATTATTTGTTTTACATAAGAATAGACATGTCGCTACACAGTCATGACAGTAAGACGTTCAGTCAGTTACAAGTAACTAGATACCTCTTCAAGTGATATTGCTGATAGAAAACTTGTAACTAGTTGCCCAAAATATGCCCATGAATGTGTAGCGACATATAAGTGCCTATGTACAACAAATAAAAATATATCCTCCCCTACTTAAGTATTGAACAATCTTGCATAAACCTTGTAAAAACCTCATGTGTTGTTCAACCTCTGAAATAGAGTTAATTAGAATAACCATATATATATATATATATATATATATATATATATATATATATATATATATATATATATATATATATATTAAGAATAGACACAAGGAGATCCTATGGTTCAACCCCCCGTATTCCAAAAACCTAGAAACAAACATAGCTAGAGAATTTTTTAAAAATATTAGATAAGAACTTTAAAGCCCCCCATAGATATAATAAGATTTTCAATAAGAACACAATTAAAGTCTCTTAATCTACTATGCCTAACCTTCATCAGAAAATAATTAGCTCTAATAATAATAAAATTAATAAACTACAAAATACAACTATACAAAATACATCGGACTGTAACTGTAGAAGAAAAAATAAATGTCCCCTACAAGGCTCATGTAAAATTAAAAATGCTATCTATAGCTGCACAGTATCAAAAACTTCAAATATACAAGAACCTATCAACAGCCATAACTCAAGTACCAGATTAAATAATAACACCAACTTAAATCAATCTACCGATCAATTACTAACCAACCCACCACATTATAATCCAACAATAGACCTAACGGAAAATAATCATAATAATCAAGAGGTAATATATATTGGTTCCACATCTGGCCCAATAAAACATAGAATTTCAACGCACAAACATTCTTTTAAAAATAACTCTCTATCAAACCAAACTACTCTATCCAACTATATTTGGCAACTAAAAAATAGCAATATTTCTTTCAACTTAAAATGGCAAATAATTGAGACTTGCAAATCATATAAACCAGGAGATAAATTTTGTACATTATGTACAAAAGAAACCCTAAAAATTTTAAAATATGAAGATATAAAAAGCACAACCAAACTAGTAAATTCAAGACATGAGCTTCTATCATGTAATCATAAACGTTGGTTTAAATTTAATAAATATAAACCACCTTAAATCATTAAAAATTGCTCATTAGTAAAAATAGATTACTTTTTTTTTTTTAATAAATTAAGTTAGACCAATTACCGCCCTTAGACTCGTAAATCAAATAATAAATAAAGCCAATAACACATGACAATTATCTCCCCTTAAAAACTTGCAAAATAAATATTCTCTCTCTTTAGATATTAACTGTAGCGTCTTTAAATCAAAATACGCTAACGGAAACAATTTACTGCACGAGCGTCGCCCTTTTAAAATTCATCATTCAATAAAATAAAAAAGCTATAGCAAACATCTAAATGACTACTTTAAATACAGTTCCTGATTTCAAAAAAAGAAAAACTAAAAGGTAACTATATATATATATTTTTAAATCAAATTTATTATGTAAATTCAAAAAAATCTTTTTTTTTCTACTCATTTCTATCTCTAACCTATACTAATTTTCTTATAAATTTTAAATCCAAACCTTTTACTTCAATTTTTCAGATTCATCTGCCTTACTTTTAATGCTAGGTTTGTTTTTGGTGTCTTTTCAATTCAATAGAAATCCTCCTAAATTTGCTGATGAGGAGACCGTGCTTACCAAAAAAACTATGTATAATTGTTCTACGTGACTTCATGTATACCACAAATAAAAAGCACGGATTTCCGAAACGATCGTACAGATAATTGACTTTGTTGTTGTTCCTTCTTATGAAACTGATTTTTAATTTAATTAAAATTTGATTTTTAAATTTTAAAATTTTTTTAAAATTTTTAAATTATAAATCACATTACTTAATATTGAATTAGCTCTAGGACATTTAACTATCGAGATTATTATATATCTAAATTAAAACGAGCATTTCCTGTATTTTAATTAAACTAGTAATTTCACTATTACATTAAAATACACTTAGCTCTTTAGACTATTATTCTAATCTCCTTTAAATTATATATATATATATATATATATATATATATATATATATATATATATATATATATATATATACAGGGTGTCCACAAAGTCTGGCTACATTATGTAGAGAAATTCCACAAAGCCTGGCTACATAATGTAGCCAGACTTTGTGGACACCCTCTATATATATATATATATATATATATATATATATATATACACTATTAATATTAACATTTTATTATTAATATTAACTATTAATACAAATATAATACAATAAAACAATAAGACTGTATAGTAACTTTACGGACACCCTGTATATATATATATATATATATATATATATATATATATATATATATATATATATATATAGTAATCATATATATATAGGAATATATATATAGTAATCAACATACAGTACTGTCTCGCTGTTGCACAGCTCATCAATGCGTCTAGACAAGCAACTACCTCAAGCCATGATTGAAACCCGGTTGCTCAGAAGAGAGTCAGAACTTGTAACCGTTGCGCTATACGGCTGTTGCTATGCGGGCAATGAATCAACAATGTCTTGGCATTGTCCAAATAACTAAGTTAAATTTGTTTACACAAAGGGCATCGCTTTATACACTTATGGTAATTTGTATATTACTTCACAATATGCTCAATCTAAGATAGGGAGCATTATATATCTATAATATAAAGCTGAATGTGTGTGTGTTTGTGTGTGTGTGTCTGGTCACGAATATGCTCCTATATGGTTGACTATTTTTAAAAAATAATGATAGAAGATGTATCGAGACACAGGAATTGGTATGTTTGATCCTGCAGAACGGTGGTTCACTAAAACTGTGGGGTCTGCGTTCGTGCCTGGTCCACAAAATATGGAAATAAAAATATTAAAAATTAAAAAAAAAACGTTTACAAGTGCTTTTGATATAGATGTACATAAGAATACTTTGATAAGTATGTTTTAACTTAAATAGGGATGGTATAATAAAATTGTAGGGTCTGCGTTCGCGCCTGGCCTCCATAGAATGGAAATAGGCACAAACTTTAATAAAGACTTTTCATATCTATCTGCGTAAGTATACTTTGATAATTATGTTTCAGTTTGAAGAAATATGGTATAATAAAATTATGTGGTGTTCGTCCGCACCTGACCTTCATAGAATAGAAATATGTCACAAAGTTTAACAAGGTTTTTTTAAAATAGATCCACAGAAACTTGTGATAAGTGTTTCAGTGTGAACAGGTATGGTATAATAAATTATAGGTTTTATCTATTTTATTTTTACTTACATTATATTTTGCTTTGGTTTTGATACCCCCAAATTCAACCCAAATTTACAACCGTTCCTTTTCATAACCTATCATACTTTCATAAATCAGAGTCCATTTTCTGTAGGCTGTTTTTTTAACCCAGTCAACGACGGGTACTTTTACTGTTTTATATATATATATATATATATATGTATATATATATATATATATACATATATATATAATTTAAAGGAGATTAGAACAATAGTCTAAAGAGTAGAGTGTATTTTAATGTAATAGTGAAATTCCTCGTTTAATTAAAATACAGGAACGAAAAAATTTCGTTGTAATTTAGATATATAATAAGTTCGATAGGTAAGTATCCTAGAGCTAATTTAATATTTAGTAATGTGATTGATAATTTAAAAATAAAATTATAATTAAATTAAAAATCCGTTTCATAAGAAGGAACAACAACAAAATCAATGACATCAAAACATATGATTTTGTTGTTGTTCCTTCTTATGAAACGGATTTTTAATTTAATTATAATTTGATTTTTAAATTATCAATCACATTACTAAATATATACATATATATATATATATATATATATATATATATATATATATATATAATGAAAGCTATGCAAAACATTTCTAAAAAGAACTTATCCAGCAATTACAAATGTAAATATTTTCCCATCTATAAAACACAACCTAAATGGAACTTCTATGAACAAAGTTTAATTCCTGTGACGTTCAACTTGTGGATCACGACACATCAAAACTACTTCGTAGCATTGCTGTTTTTACGAACAATATTCACAACTTATCCGTCAGCCATCTTTTAAAATAATCTGAGTTTTGACCAATCAACTATTGTTTCCAACTCTCACGCTTTTGTTTCATTGTCCGGCTGACAAACTCATTAATTATTATCCTCGAGTTGCTTATGTGCCTTGATAAATTGAATCATGTCAGTACATAAATAAGCACAACAACGTCTCTACTTCGATTTTGGTCATTCCTTATATAATAGCGAAACATATGTCGGTCTGTGTATTTTCTGTTGTTTGTGTGATCAAGTCCTCTTTATGCAATTCACATCAATATATAAATATTAGAGAGTGTTTTCATTCAATTAGCAATACTCTTTTATCATTTATGACATGTACTTGAGAATCATTGAACGTTATTTCTTGAACAATTCATTCGTTCTACGGTGTGGACAAGCAAAGAAAAAAATGGTTTAATGTTGTCTTAATGGACTCGTTTGTTTATTCGACAGACAATAACCGTAGCCATAATAAACTCAAACGACAGCCGGAATGTCGAAAATGAATTAAGCAAATTGGTTCGCTGGTCCACAAATCTCTTTCATGGCGTCGCAGGAATATATTGCAATTCTATTCGAATATTTTCATTTCTTTGTCAAGCAAATACATTTAATTTAATTCTGTTGATAGGTGTTGGTGTCTGCGAAATCGTGTCTCTTTTTTTGGTATTTTATAAACGAGGGCATCAACGGAATACTGAGTCAGTAAATGGCACATATTTAATTGCTGGTTTCTATAAGGGTCAAAAATAAAGGCACAAATCAGTAATTAATATAACTAAAATATATTGAACAAAAATGCAAATATAAGTAGATACATTTTTATGCATTTACGTTTCATGTCGAAATTAGTATAAATCCCCCAAATTACGAAAAGTGGATCCAGTAAAAGACGTATTTTATCAAAAAATATTTACATTTAGGTTCTGGCGTTTTGTGTTTAAGAATGATTGTCTGAAGTAAAAATCCAGAAAGATAAGTTAGTTCGTCATACACAACATGTCGCACAACTTTTCCACTGCTAAACATAGATAAAACTCGACTGGTGTTTAGTCGCGCGAAGTTCCGTAAAACAAAGTTCTCTCAAACTGTAATGGTCGTAAGATATTTCCAGGGAAAGCCACGCTATGTCCACCCACATCTTTGGATATTATGCTCATGAGTAAATTAGTAATATTTTGAAGATATGATTTTAATGGCGAGAGTCGGTCTAAACTAAAGAGTGTGTTCTACCCATGAGATACAACGGGGTTTATGGGCACCAAATAAGTTTTTTTCTAGGCATTGAATATATATATATATATATATATATATATATATATATATATATTCATCCACATACAGTACTGTTTCGCTGTTTCACAGCTCATCAGTGCGGCTAGACAGGCAATTACCTTAAGCCAGGATTGAAACCCGACCGTCTGTACGACAGTCCAGGCTCCTAACCATTATTCTATTGGCGGCTGCTGAGCTTTGACATCGTCCGAAATACCTAAGCTCGATTTTTTTTTATACAAAGAGCATCGCTTAATACGCTAATCGTAATTCGTGTATCACTTCGCAATATGTTCAACTCAAGATAAGGAGCATTATAGTCATCCACATACATTCCTTTTTCGCCACCAACATGTGAAAAGCATGTAAAGGATACAGCAGACGTTCAAGTAACACTTAATATGGAAGACAAACACCTCGAGGATGAAATACTAAAACTAAATGAAAAGATAGTCAGAATAATCCTAATCATATCCAAGCAACTGGATAAGGTATTAACTAACATTGACAAGCATGACATAATCCTCAGCAATGACTCCTTCGAAATTAATAATGACAATCACATTCAAATACTAGGCACAGCAATGGGTACTAAAATGGCACCAACATATGCCACCCTTACACTCGCCTTCCTGGAAGAGATCCTTTATGAAGGAATAGAGCAGAAATACGGACACAATATTAAAAATACTCTTCATAAAATCTTGGAAAAGATACCTGGACGATTGCTTTATCCTCTGGAAAACCACATGGGTGTGTATATCAGGGAGCTCCACATAATACTACAAGACCTCCACCCAAAAATAAACTTGTTTCTAGAACAGAGCCCCAGAGAACTACCTTTTCTAGACATCCTTGTCATAATTAAAACAACACAATTACAGACATCTACCATAAACACGCAGACACTCGACAAGACCTCCACTTCAAAAGCCACCATCCCCACAACTGTCTAAAATCCAGAACCTACTCCTTGACACTTGAGTCTGCACCATAGTAACCGACAGACACCTCCGTTCGACTCGACTAAATGAACTGGAAAGAATCCTGCGGAAAAGAGGATATCCAGCATCACTAATACGTAAAGGTATTGAACTGGCAGAAAAAATCCCATTAGACCAACTAAGAACCCCCCCCCCAAAAAAAAACACGACCAAGAACAAATTCTAGCATACGTCTCCACACACAACACAAACAATCCAGAACTATTTACACAGATAACGAAAAATCTTATCATTTTCAGTCAGAACGATAAACTAAACAACATATTTAAAACAACAACAATAAAAAGCAAACGCCAACCCCAAAACTTAAAACACATCCTACCTCCTCTAAACTCGTTCAATAGACTACAAAAGGAGTCGCAAAATGCAATAAACAGCGATGTGGAGTTTGTGGCATGATAATAGAAGGAAACACATACACATTCAAAAATCCAACATAAACATTCAGAATAAAAAAGGAGCTAAACTGCACATCCAGAAATATAGTGTATGCACTAAGATGCACAGCATGCGACAAATCTTACAAAGACGCCACCAAAAACCTCAGCAATAGAATGGCCTTATATAAGAGAAACATTAAAATAGCAGATAACAAACACCTCTATGTTTCAAAACACGTACATACATGTAGTGGAAAGGCCAATCTTCCAAACAGACAATTACTTTTATTTTCTTACACAGGAAAAAATTTCATAATAAAATTCACTCCTGAATTGAACAGAGCTTAACATCAACACACAAAAAAGTGGAAGGCAAAGCACGCTCGCACGCACGTACATATACATGTATACCCCACACATAAATCAGAACGGATACATTAAAACCACACGCACACATACAGCCACACACAGGCACAGCACCCCTATCTCTAGTATAACACATTGAACAATACTAACCTTAGCTCGAAACCTACAACACTAAAAAATACCTAGAACCACAGTGTAGCATCTGTTACGATACTGCACCCACCCTTCCTACCCTCAGTACGTGGAGAAGAAATCCTTCATGACTGACATAATTCTCATTCTTACACGTGTGCCTTTCCAGATGCATTACGTCTATTTATAAATAATATTATGAATTCCCCAACCGACTAAGACTAAAAGGAAACTCGCAATAAAAAGAAACTAAAATCTAAAAATCCAAAAAATAAAAATAAAAATTGGATGAAAACCTCGCTACGAATTACCCTTATTTTAGAAGAACTGCCTACCCCCTACACGCACACGCATTAAAAACGAACTTGTATCACATTTGCTTTCTTAGTTATAAAACTACAAGACATATAACGCACATTCTACAAACCAATACAAGGAAACACACACAGACACACACACAGACACACACACACACACACACACACCCTCCCCTACGTACTCATTTGACCTAGTACCAACGTGCCAATCACTCCCACCCAAGTAATAAAAAAGTAGTAAAAGGAGAAACACGAAAAGAGAGGGAAAAGCAAAAGACAGCAATGACCATGGTCCGACCCCCCCCCCGCAATAAGCAAGGGTACAGATATTTCCACCGCTTGGAAACATGTCAGCAAAATGGACTGCGAAAATGCTTTTATACATTCTAAATACATTTTCAATATATTTTAAGTATTTTACATTTTGAATACTTTCTGAAGAGGACGCTTCACAGAACGTCTGAAACGCGTTAAAAATTATTTCAATGATTTAAAAACATTATTACAATGATCTAAATATGATACCTTTTTTAAATGAAAAATCAAAACATGGAATAATAAAATGTTAAAAAATACATGTTGGTGATCTTTCTCATTTATATATATATATATATATATATATATATATATATATATATATATATATATATATATATATATTGAGTGTAAATATGTATAGTTTTGATTTATGAATCAGTTTCAAATGGAAAAAAAAAATCTAACTGAGTGTACGATCGTTTCGGAAACGATAATCATTATATTAAAATTGAAAATAAACATTGACAATAGTTAACAAATACTTTTGTTTTCGAATATAAACTCCTCATCAGCACAACACGAGGGGAAGAAGTTTAAGACACCAAAATAAACTAGTATTTTTGCAGTAAGTAAGGCGGATACTCCTGAAAATATTTAAAACATAAAAAGGAAGTCGTAAATTATTATATTATCAGTATTTATACTCAATATTAACATAGCTCTAGGATAAATATATCTATTGTGCTTATTATATATCTACATTAACATAAGCACAGTTCTTTTCGAGTATTGATACATTAAAAAAAAGTTTTTTCTTTAGACTCCAGGTCTAATTCCTTAATTCCTTCTATAAAATATAAAAGTATATATATATATGTATATATATATATATATATATATATATATATATATATATATATATATATATATATAAGTGAACGTGTCTGTCTGTCTGTCTGTGTGTCTGTCTGTCTGTGTACATTTCCCTACGCAATAACTCTGTCAATTTTTAGTCTATAGACTCGAAATTTAAAATACCGGGTACTGAGATTTGGGAAAAACCGATGTGACGGGTGTCAGCCAGAAATTTGGCTGTTAAGGGGTCAAATTTTTAACGATTTGACCTTTAAGAACTCTACCAAACTCCTCCGACAATTTTGGGTCTAGACACTTGAAATTTTAGATTTAGGTTCCTTGAACATGGATCTAACTTAATAAAGTGATTTGAGCCCGAAACAATAAATTTTAAGGGGTCATAATAGGGGTCAAAGTTTTAAAAAATTGACCATTTTTTTTGTTTTTTTTTGCTTTATTTGCACAGCATACACCTCCAAACACCCGAGCAACGCCGGGCACCCCTGCTAGTATATATATATATATATATATATATATATATATATATATATATATATATATATAAATGAAAGTGTCAGTCTGTCTGTGTATCTGTGTGTCTGCGTGTGTACATTCCCCTACGCTATAACTCTGTCAATTTGTAGTCTAAAGACTCGAAATTTTATATACAGGGTACTGAGATTGGTTTTCGGCCAGAAATTTGGCGATTAAGGGGTCAACGTTCAACGATTTGACCTTTGAGAACTCTACCAAACTCCTCCGACAATTTTCGATCTAAACACTTGAAATTTTAGACATAGGTTCGCTGGGCATGGATCTAGCTTAATAACCCAATTTGAGCCCCAAACAATGAATTTTAAGGGGTAATAATAGGGGTCAAATCTAAAAACATTGACCACTTTTTTTTTGCTCAACATACACCTCCAAATACCCGGGCAACGCCGGGCACCCATGCTAGTATATCTATAAAAGTGAACTTGTCTGTGTATCTGTCTGTGTGTCTGTGTGTGTACATTTCCCTACGCAATAACTCTGACAATATTTAGTCTATAGACTCGAAATTTGATATACCGGGTACTGAGATTTGGGAAAATCTATACGATTCGTTTTTGGCCAGAAATTTGGCTGTTAAGGGGTCAAAGTTCAACGATTTAACCTTTGAGAACTCTACCTAAGTCCTTCGACAATTTTATGTCTAAACACTTGAAGTTTTAAATATGGGTTCCTTGGACATGGATCTAACTTAATAACTTTATTTGAGCCCAAAACAATAAATTTTAAGGGGCCATAATAGGGGTCAAAGTAAAAAAAACATTGACCCCTATTTTTTGCTCAGCATACACCCCCAAACACCTGGGCAACGCCAGATACCCACGCTAGTATATATATATATATATATATATATATATATGAAAGTGAACGTGTCGGTGTGTCTGTGTATGTGTGTGTGTCTGTCTGTGTGTCTGTGTATATTTCCCTACGCAATAACTCTGTCATTTTTTAGTCTAAAGACTCGAAATTTGATATACAGGCTACTGAGATTTGGAAAAACCGATGTGATCGGATTTGGGCCAGAAATTTGGCTGTTAAGGGGTCAAATTTCAACGATTTGACCTTTGAGAACTCTACCAAACTCCTCCGACAATTTTCGGTCTAAACACTTGTAGTTTTAGGCATAGATTCCTTGGGCATGGATCTAACTTAATAACTTGATTTGAAGTAAATGTTAAGGAGAAATAATAGGGGTCAAATCTAAAAATATTGTACCGTATTTTTTTTTTTCTCGGCATACACCTCTTAACACCCGGGCAACTTTCTTGCATCAATGGTCCTGGATATGACCTTAAACTATATCCAGTGGTGAGGGCCCAAGCTTCAGGGCTTTGGAGAGCGTGGAGTCACCCTTCAATTGCCATTGTCCTAGGTCCACTCTGACCCGGAGTTATAGTACCTGTTAGGGTCCCAACTATGGGTTAAATAGAAACCGACTTGAAAACAACAAATATATTCTATTAAAAATTTTTCTTCCGAATCTTTGGATTCGGCAGTAAATGACTTGAAAAGGGTTGATATGCTGTAAAACAAAAACCAACCAACTATCTTGCGTCGAACGTATTGTTTAAATGGTAAATTAAATAGAAATACGTATATAGATAATACGTTTCAAAGGGAGACAACGCAAATATTTCAACAAAGATATGCTTATTTGTTTAAATCAATATGTTTCGACATAACTCGCTTTTATCAGGATTTGTTAATTCCCTCGCATACGAAATCTAATTATCAAGTAAATGAGATTAGGAAATATTTCACCTCGCGCATTCTGGACTTGAACAAAAATCACCGTTAAATAACAACAAACGGATATTTAATAATTTATATATGCATATGCATTATATATATGTAATATAAGTGTTTTAATTTAATTTAAATTTATATATATATATATATATATATACATATACATATGTATATATACGTATGCATACGCATATATAGATACAATTCTTTACAGTAACTGTTTTGTAGTCCAAAATCATTCATTTTATTTTTATGAATGAATCTATTTTGCCGTTAAACCATCAGAAGAAATAGCAACTCTTACTTTATCAAAAGGAAATAAAATGCATTTCAGCATGATTACAAAATGTGAAAATTAAAAGACACATTGCACTTACTTTTTATTTCATCTGTTATTACGCCATTAAGTTACTAAAATTAAAATATTCATATCAATAAATTGTATTAATTTTGATATACACTACTAAAAATATTGTTTAGCATTTTCTTAATTCCTTATTCATAATTAATTAATATATGTATTTAATTATATAATATCAATCATCGTTTTATATATAAATTATGTATATATATTTATTTAATTTTATACGAAACTAATTACGATATATACATATATATATATTATTTCCTTTTGTGCAAATTGTTTATTTCATATGAATTTTATATCTATATATAATTCATTTTAATTTATGTGTTAACTAGCATTTCAGCCCGGCGTTGCCCGGGTCTTTGGAGGTGTATGTTGAGCAAAAAAAAAAGCGGTCAGTTTGTTTGTTTTTAATTTGACCCCTATTATGACACCATATCATATATTGTTTTGGGCTCTAATCAAGTTATTAAGTAAGATCCATGTCCAAGGAACCTATAACTAAAATGTCAAGTGTTTAGACCCCAAATTGGCGGAGGAGTTTGGTAGAGTTTTCAAAGGTCAAATCGTTGAACTTTGACCGCTTAACAGCTAAATTTCTGGCCGAACACGGATTACCAAGATTTTCCCAAATCTCAGTTCCCTGTATATCAAATTTCGAGTCTGTAGACTAAAAATTAACAGAGTTATTGCGTTGGAAAATGTACAAACGCACGCGCACACACACACAGACACACACACACATGCAGACACACACACACACGTTCACTTTTATATATATGCAGATTGCATTTGCTATTACATAAATTATAATTCTTTATTTATTTTATTATTTTTCTAACATATTTTTACTTATATTTATTAATAAAAATATTTTACATCGATCTTCAATGTGTATATTTTGTTCACTTTTTAAATAATTCTTATATATTTTTATTTATATTTATTAATAAGAATATTTTACATCAATCTACCATTTATTCATTAAATAATGTGTATATTTTGTTCACTTTCTAAATAATTCTTATATATTTTTATTTATATTTATTTATAAAAATATTTTACATCAATCTTACATGTATTCATTAACCAATGTGTATATTTTGTTCACTTTTTAAATAATTCTAATATATTTTTACTTATATTTATTAATTAAAATATTTTACATTAATCTACCATGTATTCATTAATTAATGTGTATCTGTTGTTCACTTTTAAAATAATTGTAATATATTTTTATTTATATTTATTAATAAAAAATATTTTTACATTTAATCTATTATATATTTATAACTTCATGAGCTTAATATTAAATGTAATTCATTTAAATATTTTTTAATTTGATGTAATTTATTTATTTTTATTATTTTAATTATAATTAATTGATTAAAATATTTTAATTATATTAAATTTATATATTAATTATATGTAATTTATGTATTTTTTATTATTTCAATTATTTTGAACGTTTTATTTTCAAAATTAACATTTTTTCTGTAATTGTTATATTCTAATATTCTTCAATCAAGTATTAATAATCATTTCTCAATTCCTAAATTGTTTAATAATCCTAAGTCTGCCATTACTTGTGTTAAGAAATACACTAATCATATAATAATATTATATTTCATTTAATTAAATTAGTATTTAAAATAATATTAAAATAATATTCTTTGTTAGTTTTATTATTTTCTTATTGTCACTATTGTTAAAATAACATGATATTTTCTATTGTTTACGCTGCTATTTATCATTTGTTTTTAATTTATTATTTAAACTGATATTTAAAATGGTTACACACACAATTAGAATATTACAAGCCCCATACCTTCAATTCCGCATGCTAATTTGATTGTTAAATGTATTTAACCTATAATTCCAAAACAAAATTACTAACCTTTAATTAATGTAAAAGAATATATACACTACTTTATTTACTGTTCAAATTAAATCTAATTATAACAAATGTTTTATATCTATTTTTCGATATCACATTTGGTTTCTATATAAAGTAAATTTCACATTGTATAAAGATTATTTGATACTGGAGATATTGAAGAATGTTACCCTATTTCCAAAAGATTGAAGACGTAAATAAAGGTTTTGTAATATATATATATATATATATATATATATATATATATATATATATATATATATATATATATATATATGTATATATATACATATATGTATATATATATATAACTACTTAATTTACTCACATCAAATTGATATACGAAAGTATAGATGCATGCGTAAACTTTAAGTATTACCTTCAAAAGTGCTCAATACGTAGGTAGAGCTAGTTAATATGTTATAAAATGTATATGGCGATTAAGCTACACTGAATAGTCCGCGTTTCATCCACTTTAGGAATCTTCAGGCTTATGCGCGAATTCTGTGTTTGTTTCTCGTTTTTATATGCGCATCTTCCATTGAGATTTTAGTTAGCCAATCAGCTTTCTAGTATCCACTCAAGGATAACGATACAAAATAGTTTTAAAACTAACAAAAACAATAGGAAATTAACAAATAAATAAATTAAATAGATATGAATATACATAAACGATCACGCATATATGTATGCATATATATATATATATATGTATATATACGTGCATATATGTATGTACATATATATATATATATATATATATGTATATATGTGCGTGCATATATGTATGCACATATATATATATATTAATATATAAACTAACATTAAAAAAACTCTAACGTAGATTTAAAACAGATCAAGAAACTAAATATCCAGGCTAAATAGAGCACACACAAAGGAACAGGTCAACTAGAAGTCAAATAGGCCTTTATCCGATAAGTGCATTCTTATTGACTGATAGGAAGGGTGCGGTTGATACTAGAAAGCTGATTGGCTAACTAAAATTTCAATAGAAGATTCGCATATAAAAACGACAAACAACCACAGAATCGCGCATAAGCCTGAAGAGTCCCAGAGTGGATGAAACGCGGAATATTCAGTGTAGCTTAATCGCCATATACATTTTATAACTTACTATATATATATATATATATATATATATATATATATATATATATATATATATATATATATATATATATATACACTAATATATATATATATATATATATATATATATATATATATATATATATATATATATAAAAGAAAAGAACATTAAAATGTAAGTTGAACTTTACAATCAAAATTTATTGTTCGACCGGATACTTCAAAAACAATTTACAAAGTCCTTATTCCGTGGAGATTCATTTTTGTAGCAATGGTAGAATTTGCTAGTTTAAGTGAAACCACAATTTATTGTCGTTATAAATTGCCAAATAAAATTTTTATAAAAATATTGGATATGTAAAAAACTAATATATATTTTAAATTTCAAATAAATTATGATTGTAAAGTTCAACTTACAGTTTTAATTTTCTTTCTCTTATAATAAGCTCTACTCTCTATTGCGTATTGACCTTTTTTAATTTGGTTGGGGTTCCATCTTCCATATATGAATACTGTTATTTATATTAGTTTGAAGTTTACTGTTGCGTATATCAGGTAAACACTACATCCCTTGGATTTCATATAATATATATATATATATATATATATATATATATATATATATATATATATATATATAATGCTTTTTAATTGCAATTTCAGCCCAAACAAGGCACATTGCCACTATGTTGCAGAGGGCTACTATCTGGGATATAAGCTACAGGTGTACTATGGGGGGAGTTTGGAAGCAAGATGTCGCTTCACATTACACTTGAACTTCTGCATGTCAGTACAGCTGGGGAAGCATCAACTCGGAAGGGAATTCCAAAGTCCAGCGGTTCTGGGGAAGAAACTACTGGAGTAGAAGGCTCTCTTACATCTAGGGATCTCTACTGTGAAGGGGTGGGATTTTGCTGCTTGTTGGGTTTGTCGGGGGTACTTACGTCGATGGGGCACAAGGGCTTACAGTTTGTGAGATCATTCACCATGGAAATACTTGTAGAACAGGCAGAGGGATGCTACATCACGTCGATGGGACAGACGCTTAAGCTTAGATGACAGTTCAGGACCTATTAGGATAGCGACTCTCTTTTGAACCTTGTCTAGGAGCAAGAGACTAGTAGCAGATGCACTAGCCCAAATATGACAACAATACTCCATACATGGGCGAATGGTGGCCTTATAGAGGTACAGGATACTTTCGGGCGCGAGTAGCTTTCTAGCACGGTAGAGAGAACCTACCTTTTTCGCAGCGTTTCTGGCAATGCTCTCAATGTAACTTTTCCAACTCATATTTCCTGTAAACGTTAGACGGAGGAGTTTAAAGGATGTGCTTTCAGATAAAGAGTCTTTAGCCATTGCTATTGGTGGTAGAGATGGTTTCTTGTAGTTATTGAAGGAAACAAGTTTAGTTTAGTCTTAGCAGCATTGAATTTAACCATCCATTTTTGTCCCCATTCCACTACAGATTGGAGGTCATCTTCTAGTGTTATTGCCATTTCTCTAGATACGTGTTCATTTGTTTTCGTGTCGAGAGTGGTGTCATCAGCATATATACGCATCTCACAGACAATTTTGTCAGGGAGGTCACTTATGAATATTAGAGGTCCAAGGATAGACCCCTGAGGCACTCCCGCATATATATATATATATATATATATATATATATATATATGGCGATTAAGCTACACTGAATATTCCGCGTTTCATCCACTCTAGGACTCTTCAGGCTTATGTGCATAAGCCTGAAGAGTCCTAGAGTGGATGAAACGCGAAATATTCAGTGTAGCTTAATCGCCATATATATTTTATGAATTACTAACTAGCTCTACCTACGTACTGAGCACTTTTGAAGTAAATACTTAAAAGTTTGCGCATAAATCTATACTTTCGTATATTAATTTTATGTGAGTAAATTAAGTAGTTATATATATATATATATATATATATATATATATATATATATATATATATACTCTTCGGAGTAGTTTTTATTTAACAATCAGTGGTTATGTAAACGTGAGATAGTAGGTTTACAAAATATTACTGGCAGTAATATTCTATAAGTTATCCCATCTAAACGAGAATTGCTCGATATTCAAGATAGAGCAAATAAATTAAACTGTAATTCAATAAATTTCAAAAAACTCTTATTGAAATGAAATGAAGTGGTTGAGTTTCATATCAAAGAATTTTTATTATTGTAAGCAAGACAAAGAATGTTTTAGAAAGTCTATCTCCTTAACCTATAGGGTTTCGATGTCTACCATCTCATCAGAGGAGTGAAAATATTAGCAAATAGTTATAAAGGTATGCACCCTATTTGCTAAAGTCAGTGAGACATGGAAAGTCAAAGTGAAAATAAACTTATCAGAAGTTCTGTAGCAGGAGTATTTGTAGAAAAAGGATATGAATGTTTTTGTTGATCCAACTTGTTTGGTAAAATCCATATTATATGTTCTTTACATCCGTTTGGTAATAGTTTCCAAGTTATATCCTGGGTAATCCGCATAGCTGTGTATATATCCGAATCGGGCAAGTGCTTGTTTAAATTTGTTTTGGGTCCAGCCCATAATAATTTCAAAGTCTGGTGAAGCTTATATTATTTTTAGCGGGGGGGGGGGAGTGTTAGGGAGAGTAGGCAATGGTAAGTGGCAGGAGGTGGAGTGAGACAATTTTGTGCATATTCATCCTAATATACAAATGAACACACATATCTGTGTTTGTCTTGCTTAGAATAATAAAAATTCTTTGATATGAAACTCAACCACTTCATTTCATTTCAATAAGAGTTTTTTTAAATTCATTGAATTACAGTATATATATATATATATATATATATATATATATATATATATATATATATATATATATATACTCTTGAGTAATTATCCATATCAGGTCGGGTGAAATTAATTTTATTGAAAGACAAGAAAATTGCTGAAATTGTAGGTCCTTCATCAAAGATTAAAATACAGATATTAAATCTGAAGTTCAGATCATGGAATTTTCTCAATATATTAATTGATTTAAATTTACTATTCCCGTTCGTGAAAAATTACATTTGATAACAAATAGTTCTAAACTTCGCTCCTTGTTTGGATTACGTACTTCTACTCTTTGTACGTGGTTATGGTCATTGTGACATTTATGGAGTTCGTTCTGGTTTCACGAATGCAATACGTCTTTTTATTAAAATGTCATTTGTCTAGTAAAACTCTTTTGTTTTACTGTGAAATTTCTTTGAACATCGATTGTCTACGCAACTGCGCATCATTTTCTTTGCTTTTACCTTTTACTTTATTCTTTGCCGTTTTTCGTATTGCTCAATTTAGCGTTTCTATCAGCATTGGTCATTAGCCGTTCTGTGTTTTGTACGAGAGTCGTTCCAAAAGTAATGACTCCTTTTTTTTATTCCACGCGAATAGAGAAACATATATTGCAATTTATATAGTTATTATTACTTAACTTATGCATCCATGACCGAGGGGGTCATTTGTCTGTTTTACGATAGTTTGATCACTTTGAAAGCAACCCCTTTCATAGACATACGTTAGAACCAGGAGTGCGTCATTAATTACCAAACAAATGTATATTGAGAATTATGGTTACTTTGTAGAAAAATAAATACTAGTACACGAAAAGTCGCTCGTTTAATCACACTACTTTGTAGCTCTTCAATTTCCCTCCAAACTACTAGGTCATTTTTGGTCTACACACTTGAGATTTGACACAAGGGGTATTGAGATTCGAGAAAATCTTTTTAATCAGTTTATGGCTAGTAATTTGACTGTCAAGGGGTCAAGGTTCAACGATTTGAGTTTCCCAAACTCTACCAAACTCCTCGGCCAATTTTGGGTCTAAACACTTGTAATTTTGAATGTAGGTTACTTGGACATTGATCAAACTTTTTAATTTCAATAAATGTTAAAGGTTCAAAATTGGGGTGAAAAATTAAAAAAATGAAACTTTTATATATATATATATATATATATATATATATATATATATATATGCACATAAATTGATTAGCAATACATAGGGCCCCAGTAAAGCTGGGATGAACTGCTAGTATATATATATATATATATATATATATATATATATATATATATATTTACTGAGTAAAAAGAAGCATCGAGATATAGAATGCAAGTCATAATTGTGTAGCCATGAACACATTTAGATTCCAAACATTATAAAAAGATTATTCGATGCTTCGCGAAATAGTTCTGATGTGGATAATTGGGAAAATAACGTGGCGTATTTTGTTTCAATTTAACAATTAATCGTCTGTGGCTAGAGCTTGTAAGGACTTCCGTTTTGTAAACAGTCTAGCAACAAATCGCCATCACACTTCCGGTGTTGTTTTGGAAAAAAAAAACTGTTTTTTTTTTTTTTAGATTTGACACATCTTTTCTTCTTTCAGGATTTTTTGTAGAGTACAATTAGTTTTTAGCTGATGCACTTACGTCCTGTTCTTTTGTGGTATGGTTTCCTCTTCTCATACCCTCTGCCACTTAAGGGGGCGTCGATAATATTTCTCTATTACTTAATAGCTACAACAATTTCTGTGAATAAATGAATCATTGAAGTCGTTTACGTGTTTGAGAACTATTATTATTATTATTATTATTATTATTATTATTATTATTATTATTATTATTATTATTATTTAAAGATTTTTTAAAAATTATATTTGCATCCCAACAAGGCATGTTGCAACTTTGTTGTAGGGGGCTACTATCAGGGGCATGGACATCGGGGATACTGTGTAGGAAGTTGGGCAGCAAGATGTCGGTTCGCGTTGCAGTTGAACTTCTGCATTTCAGTAAGGTGATGGACTAAAGCTTGGTTAATTATTGTCTCCAATATTTTGGCGAAAAGTGGGAGGAGGCTAATGGGGCGATAATTTACTGGGTGAGTTCTTTCGCCCGAATTCTTGAAAACTGGTACTACAGGAGCAGTTTTCCTGCAATCAGGAAAGCAAGATTCATTAACGCATTTGTTGTAAAGTTTTGAGAGAACTGGAGCTACTTCGGCGGAGCACTTTTTTAATAGCACAGCTGGGATGAGATCAGGTCCACATGCTTTAGCAGTGTCAAAATTTCTTATGATAACATGGACCTGCTAAGAAGTGATTTTCAGATCGTCTAGTGTAGCATCTGTCCGCAAAGGAAAGTCAGGAAGGGGGTGGTTGGAAGGGTCCAGCGTGGAGTTGGAGGCAAACCGATTGGCAATCAGTTTAGCCTTCTCAGTTGCAGAACAAACAACCTCATGATTGTTGGATAGTGGGGGGTTGTTGATTGCCCATTATCTACTACACTGTTGTAGATTTTTCGGAAGTCGCGGGTCCCTAATTTCTGTGCTTCGATGCGTTTTTTTTTTTTGTGGTTTTAGTAAATTCTCTCTTAGCTGTCGCTATTTCTTTCTTACAGTTACTTCTGGCTTCTATATACTTCTGCCTGTTTGAACTGGACTTATGTCGGTTAAATATACAGTACGCATGCTGCCTTTGCGCGATGGCAGGTGCACAAGTAGAAGTAACCCATTGGGGGGAATGGGGCTTGCTATAAAGTTTCCGTGTGAGAACGTGTGCTTCAATTGCTGTTTTGAACCAGTCAGTGGTCTCATATGCGCACTGTTCAGCAGAAAGTGAAAGGATGATTTGCTATGAGGCGTCCCCGATGAGATCTCTGATGACTTCCCAGTCAGCCTTTTTATAATATCTCGTTGTTTTGAGCAGTGGCTCTTCAGTTGTGGCTCTAAAGTTTAGGGCTATTTCAAGTATTACCACTGCATGATCGGCGTTCCCAAGTGGGCTGTGAGCATTAGTTACACAGTCATCGGGAACCGTGGTCAGAAACAGATCTAGAAGTGATGCGTGTTGTTCTTGCTGGTCTGGGAAACGGGTTGGAAACGTAACCATCTATGATAGGGAATGAGATATAGAGAAGTTATATGTAGTCATACCAGCTGTGTCTGTGTGAGTAGAAAATC
>NC_136506.1:104787912-104905412 GCF_053919585.1 Euprymna scolopes
AAAATACATCGTTACTTCTAAACTACTATAAACTGTTTCAAAATACATCGTTACTGCTAACCTACTATAAACTGTTTCAAGATACATTGTTACTGCTAAACTACTATAAACTGTTTCAAAATACATCGTTACTGCTAACCTACTATAAACTGTTTCAAAATACATCGTTACTGCTAAACTACTATAAACTGTTTCAAAATACATCGTTACTGCTAAAACCTATTTTAAAATATATTCTCTCGTTCCAGTTATCGTCAGACCTTGATTAACAATACCATTTTAGTTTTCGTTTGTGTTTCCTTTATGAATAACTTCGTACGTTTTTTTCTGCTGATAAACTTATATCCCATTCTTTTGTGATATATTTTCTTCTTTATTTTTACTCTCCAACACTTTCGGAAGAATCGATAATATCGCACTATTACTTACTAACTGCAAGAAATATTCTATGATTCACGAATAAATGAAGTTGTTTACGAGTTTAAGAAGTAGTACCATTATTATTATCCGATTTCAAAGTTTTGTACTAAATATATCAAGAAGGTGTTCAGAAGGTATTTGATGTAGTCTTTCCCCCAGTAATCGCATAGCAAGAATCAAGAAAAAAGTCGATTAAAAGAAAGATATTAATCAGTGTATACGGCGTTTAAAAGCGACTAAAATCCCCCCTTGTTTTGCCAATTTTTAATTTTTTAAACACCGTATATACAGATTAAAATCTTTCTTTTAAGCGTTTTTTTTATCTTGATTCTTCGCACATCCCAATTCCCCATTTAGTTTTCTTTAATTTCGCCAATGATATTGTTTTGCTTGCTATCGATTTTTTCCTAAAGAGATGATAGCCGAAAGAGCTCTCAAGAAATTTCCGCATATTTTAATTTTATATATATATATATATATATATATATATATATATATATATATATATATATATATATATATATATATACATATATAGTCTTTGAAGTTTTTAACCTTTAAATCTATACCAAAAAATATTTTTATCATTCGTTAGAAAACCATCTAGTCAGTAAGTCATTTAATCACTTGCAATCACTGCATCAACTCGCTCTCGAATTTAGTATAATACCTATAATTTATTTTTCCAGGGATCATCAGTTGTTTACCATGAAACACTGTTTAGGGGATTTAAAAACAAAACAGTATATTACATCATGGCTTCCCAGCAGTGTTGATCAAACACCACCACCCTTAATCTTAGGAAGAAGACATGTTACAAACATTTGATCCAATTTCCTATTCTTAATTACAGTTACTAACCTTTTCATACTATAAAAATGAATTTCTGACCTATGTGATTCATCAATTTCCACATTTAAAATGGATACATTTTTTAATTTTTTATATTAATCAGTCTTGTATTCATAAGATTAGGATTAATCCATTTAACTACTTATCACCCCCACTATGATTAGTATTTGGTATATTTACATTCTTATTTAAAATTAGATATATAAAGGTTAAAAATATTTTTACATATATACATTTTATTTATTTATTTATTTTATTGTTATTTTTTTATATAAATTTATTATATGTAATTATAAATACATTTTATACATTGCTAATATAGTTTTGGAATTCCTTTATTAATATAGTCTGGTTTATCTTAAACGATTCAAAAGCATCAGGATAACGAACAAATGCTTTATTTAACTGTTTAAATATATATATATATATATATATATATATATATATATATATATATATATAAGCCAGGTAAGCCTGACTAATTTTCAAGAGAATGAAACGCGGAGTATTCTTTGTAGCTTAATTGCCATATATATTTTTATAACTTACTACCTAGCCCTACCTATGTATTGAGGACTGCTGAAGTAAATACTTAAAGCTTACGCATAAAATTATATTTTCATATTTTAATTTATGTGATTGAATGAAGCAGTCATAAATAAATAAATAAATAAATATATATATATATATATATATATATATATATATATACAATACGTTATACAGCTCTAGTATTTTCCCAAATTTCCTTCTCATCAAGATTTTTACATTTCGTTTTAGTTTTTTTTAAGATATTTGTCCATGTTTCAGTTGAAGTGCCCGGCTTTTGCACGTTGTCTTTGATATATTTGAATATTTCTGTCCACATATATATATTTGAATATTTCTGTCCACATCCATAATTATTAATGTTATCTTTTTCCACATCCCATTATAGGTAGGAGCTGTAGGTGCGTATTATTTTATAGAGGTCTCGCCCGTAGCTCTAATGCTTTTTCTAGTTTAATCTTTTATCTTTTAGTCCCTATATGATGTAAGAAATGCAATTTACGTATTACTTGGAAAAAATGAAGAAAGAGAAAAAGAAATTTGACATTTTCTATCAGAACTGCATTTAAAATCTGTCCCATGTCGTGGAGAAGTGAACTAAGGAAAGTGTGCATGTTTTTCGTTTAATTTTGTCTTCATTTGTGAGGCATTTCTGGCAA
This sequence comes from Euprymna scolopes, assembly GCF_053919585.1. Lineage (NCBI taxonomy): Eukaryota > Metazoa > Mollusca > Cephalopoda > Sepiida > Sepiolidae > Euprymna > Euprymna scolopes. Next base: position 104,790,393 of record NC_136506.1, read on the forward strand.
AAAATAATTGTCCAAAAATATTCATCGTCTTAAAAGATAGTAAAAATCTGTAAGAAATTAAAAAGAAATGTTTTATTTGACAAGCTTCGTAATAAATATTTTGATTCTGCTTGTTGTAAAATACGTAGAAATATATATTAAAAATCATGACGATATTCGCATTTATTAATGAAAGGACGTGATAGCAAAAGTTTGAACAAAAACAATAATTTGGTGCCATCAGCTAGAATCGAAACCAAACCATTTAGCATTTCAACCGCGTTCTCTCAAAATGTTCTTATCAAGAGCAACATAATAATGCCCCAATACTAAACAACTTGAAGAAATGCATTTTTGAAATAGAGCTATATAGCTCAGTACAAATAATAACATCGCATTGTTAGAAGCAATATTTTTCTTTTTGCCCTGTTTTTTTCGAATGTTCCATTTTTTACGTAAGGATTCACTAATTTCCTTCTTCGGTAAAAAACCGCTGCACATCGAAATTGCTACGAGTGTCTTTCTCACAGCATTACAACGATGATCATATATTATAAAAATATTCGAAAACGAGACTACATTTAAGGGAGGTCACTCTCATATTCTTGTGCAGGGTTGCTAGATAGATCTTTCTAAATCCACATCTAGCAAATTACACCTTTTTTGAAGCAGTTTTGCCTTAAAAATTAAATTTACTTTTTTAAAGCAAAACGTATGGGCAAACAATTAAAATATTATACAGATAGATTGGATTCAGAAGTTATAAAACATGGATGTGTTTTCAATAGTAATTTTTGTGTTACACAAAAGAGTAAGCATGAAATAGGTTTTCTTGGTTTCCAAAGTGCGAAAATAAATTATATTTATTGAAAAAAAAAACTCTCCACGATGCCAATAAATACATTATACTGTACATCAGAAAAAAATTCTCAGACTGTCAATGCATTTGTTCCTTGGATCAGCTTTTTGCAAATGCTTTAAACGTGGCATGAAAAGGGGATAACCTTTTTTTACAAAGGTAAAAAAAACAGAGTTTTATGCTGCAATTTTCCTTGCATGTAAAAAAAAACAACAAAAAAAAACAACAAGTAACTCTTTTTATTTATGCATTGCAACATTTAACAAAAGTTTCCTATGTAATATGATACATAAATCTACCCAAACACTTTGCCATTCAAAGAAATCACACAATAAACTATTGTATTCCTCATAAACTTATCTCCACCTGGGAATTGGTTTCAGATTCTTTGTCACTAAAGCATACGTGATAAATCGATTTATTGTTAAACGTTTTTACGTCTTTTCACTTTCATCCCGTGAAAGATGAAAGACGCATTTTATTATGAGAATTACGTTAAACGTTTTGCTGTATATATTTTTGTGATCTCTTTGAGAGCTTACATCTAAATTATATTCATGGGTTAGCATACCCTGATTTCTATTTATCTAAAAGAAGACATGTCAAAGTTTCTCTCCTTTTTTTGTATATTTTCAGTCTTTCAAGCTATGCCCCCTCCCCTTGCGATACTTTCACAAAAGACACTCGACTAGCTATCACCACTATCAATAATTTCCACCACTCTCCATCTGTGCCTACATCTTAATATGGTCTCCTTCACGGCCGATTACAATATGATATATTTTAAGTCCAATATATACAAATTCTTGTTCAGTCATTCTCTTAAATAATCCAAATTCTAACCAATCTACACCGTAAATGATTACTACATTACAACGTTATTCATTAAACCTTATCATCGAGTGCTCTTTAAGACTTGAAAAATGGATACTTCCTTATAAAAAAAATCATCTTTTATTATTATTAGAACCAATTACTGTTAGTAAACAAATACAAATACTAATACAGTATGGGTTTTTTGAATTATTCTATATATAGTAGGCACAAACTATGCAATACTATGACGTATACATAATCGTAAACATGTGATTATTAGTTTATGATTGGTGTTATTTATTTGTAAATTTTTTGTATCATTTTGTATGTGTATATGTAATCGTTTCCTCGAAATAAACAGTAATTAATGAGAGGGATTCATTACAAAAGAATGATTTACTAAAGTTATATAGTATTTTTTCCCCTAGGACTGCTAGACTTTGGAATTCCCTTCCGGGCCCCTGCTTCCCTGACTGTACTGACATGCAGAAGTTCAAGTTTAACTCAACTCCTTACGTAGCATCCCTGCAAATTATGTTTCATAGAGAAGCTCCATACATCAAAAGCTGCACTGTGCCTTGTTTGAGGTCAATGGTAGCCGAATGGATACGGTCTTTGCTAATGGAACCAGAGATGGCTCGTGTTGCCAAGTTCGAATCTGCTGCCTTGTGTTAATCGTGACCCCCTTCACTGAAATTCCCTAAAGGATTAAACACTAGTGCCTTTAGGTATTTAATTATCATAGTAAAAAAAAAAGTATATATATATATATATATATATATATATATATATATATAACTATATATATAACTATATATATAAACATATGTATGTGGGGGGATATGTGCTTATATATACAAAAAGCACTTTTTTGTTTATATATATATATATATATGTTGTTTTATTTCTTTTATTACCGTTTTATCTATTTGGTTACATATGTTTCGGATGTTGGACCGTGTTTACGATCTAACAGCCTCGTCAGACCTTACAAAAATGATTGGTTAGTATTAGGAAGAATTGTTTTTAGGAGGAATACGGAAAGCAGAGGGGGGTTTGAGGTAGGAGATAATAGAGGGGGGAGGCGGTAATGACAATATTTCAGTTTTGAAGTTTAAAGTATATTAGGTTATATTGTGTGTGTTGTGGGGGTAGCAGATTCAGGTAGGCTTTGGTGGATATATGTGGATATAGGGAGGGGGAGGGAGAGAGAGGATGGTAAAGAGAAAAAAGTGTGTGGTTAATGAGATGAGGGGGGGTTTCAATTTTTGGATTTGAAAATTTTGACTACTTTTGTTATATTGTCATTATTATTAGTATTAGACGATACCACTTGTGCGCGTATGTTACGTGAGTTCTTATTAGTAAACGATATGAGTCTTAGTGAGAGTTCTTGTCTTGTTACATATGATGTTGTATCTTAGAGAAAGAGATGTGTATGTAATGACATTTTATAACACAGACATATAATAACAATACAATTTACCTTTTTGTAGAAATCACAAACACAAAGATGAGCTTTATCACAAAACACATGATGAATTTATTTCTTTACGACCGGTCGTTCCATCACCAAGAATTCAAAGTTTCACATTTTAGTTTCTGAAGTGACGTCTCGCTTCAGACGTCTGCCTGTCTCTGAGTTTTCTCACTGACCGTCTCCCCTGACTGTCTCCCCCCAACTAACTCTCTCTTCCTATATTGAGAAATCCATGCATCCCGGCCACGTGAGCAAAATTCACGTGTTTCAACATGCGCGACTTTGCACGTTTCCGACATTGATTTTCCAATAACCTATTTTTCTTGTGTTGTTTCCACAAAGGAATTTAACCTACATATCTAATTTATTTAACCCATATTTTATTATCCACATTCTTTCTAACAATTGAATAGTTTACTTATTATTTGTTTCATCAGAATTAACAATTTACTGGACATTCCATTTAAACCTATTGTTCTTTAAAACTTATGTCCAGGGTTCGATTTCTGCTTTCTCTTATTTTCATTTTAACTAAATCTCTCTATTTTTATACTTACATGAACAGGGGACAGCCCTTATCATGTAACACTTTTTTGTGTTCCATAGTTGTCTTTATGAATAGAAAAAAACAGTGATGGGCTTATGGTATACTCCTCGAGCAAACTGATGATTTAAATAAAAACCACATCTTACGTATTTATCAATAGTTTTTCCCTCGATGGCACAATTCTCAAGTGTGTGCGTGTGTTTATTCCTCATAAACTTTAGTAATTTGAAATCAACGGTTTTTGTGGTTCACATAAGTATCGTTCTCTTTAGTTGTTCTATCAGTAAAGCGATGTTTTTGGTAAAATTACACCTGCTGTGCCTCGTGTGTTTATATTGATTTCTCAGCCTTTTTTGGAAATATATACTTCCAACACTACAAAATGATGTTAGTGGTATACTAGCGAGAAGAGGGAGGGGCGACGTTGCTAGATCGTAAAATACGCTTAAATATATTTTTGTTTGTTCAGGTTTCTCATATATTATCATTGAGTCACAATTTTAAAAGTAAAATAAAAAAATATTTGAGTGCTATCAGCTAGAATCGAAACCGTAGCATTCTAAGCTGGTGACGTAACACCTGTACCAACCTGACAAGTATATAAACTCAATTAAAAATTAACTAACATAACTGTAGAAAATATTTAATGATTTTTTTTTTCAAATTTAACAGCTTTTTGATCCCTTAACTATATTTTTACCGGTTAAAGAACCATAAAAGACTGCCCATTAAAAAATCCAATTATTTGAGGCCCCTAGCGCCGCTCTGCGGCTTTTAGTTTCGGCGAAGATAGAGTTTGAAAATATTGACACAAACAGACATACAGACACACAGTGAGTTGTTAACTTAGATAAATTCATATCTCAGTATGAGGCCAACAATAGTCATCGTAAAATAAATAAAAACTTGCCCATTCATGAAAATGACGTCGTGCCTGAGGTCTAAGCAAGTATACTGTACTTATACAAGACCACCGCTCGCCCATGCATGGAGTATTGGTGTCACATCCGGGCTGCTGCATCTACCATTACTATCTCACTCTTAGATAAAGTCCAAAAAAGAGTTGTCAATCTAATCGGTCCCACTTTATCAACTAAGCTTCAGCCCCTGTCTCATCGCCGCAATGTTGCAGCACTGCGCCTGTCTTACAATTATGTTAATGGAATGTGTTCTGATGAACTTGTTTCACTTGTACCCCCTCGACATACATGTCCCCGACAGACCTGCTTAGCAATAAGATCTCACCTCTTCACTGTTGTTATCCCTACATGCCAGAAAGCTTCCTATTCTAATAGTTTCTTCCCTCGTACAGCTAGACTTTGGAATTCCTTTTCTGCTACCCGCTTCCCTGGCTGTACGGATACGCAGAAGTTTAAATATAGCATAAGAAAATATCTTGTTAATCTTTCCTAGACATGGCCCCAAATAGTAGCTCCTTACGTCCAAGTGGCGATATGCTTTGTAAGGGGTAAACCTGAGTATATATATATATATATATATATATATATATATATATATATATATATATATATCTGTACAACGGTTAGATTGTCTATAATGAATTAAATGTTTCTTTTACAAAAAAAGCATTAGAAAACTTTAATATTGTATTATACAACAAAATATATATATCTAAATTTATACAGAAATTTAACTTATTTAAAATTATGAACAAAAACAATTATAGCATAGTAAATGTATTAGAAACAAAAATTTAACATTTGTTTGCTTCATGGATTTAAAATTAAAAATCGTTCATTATTTACCAAAGAATTGTCGCAAAAAATGAATTATAATTACACAAACAAACTTCAAACGTAAAATTAAAAAATATTTGGGTGCTATCAGCTAGAATCGAAACCGTAGCTTCTAAGCTGGTGACGTTATTCCCGTACCAACGTGATAAGTATATAAACTAACATAACGTTAGAGAATATATAAATATTTTTTTCAAATTTGACCGCTTTTCAATTCCTTAACTACTATTATTACCTTTTCTTGGCCTTCGGGACAAGATCAAAGTGTAGTATCTGTTCTTCAGATGCTGCACTGCCATTTCTTGTTCTCTTTCGGTGGAGGAGAAATCCTTCACGACTGAGACAATTTTTATTTTTGTACCTTTTCTCCACGTTAAAAAACGACCCTGGTGTCTAACTCTGTCCCGTGGGGAGGCATAGTAAATAGGTACTATTATTACCGGATAAAGATCCATGAAAGAACGCCCATAGCCCCACCCCCAATCATTTGAGGCCCCTAAAGCCGCTCTACGACTTTTAGTTTCGGCAGAGATGGAATTTGAAAATATGGACACAGACAGGCACACATTGAGTTTTATGAATTAGATAAATTCATGTCTCAGTATAAGGCCAACAATGGTCATCGTAAAATAAGTAGAAACTGGTCCATTCATGAAAAAATGACGTCATGTCTGAGATCCAAGCAAGTAATATTTGTCTATAATGACAGATTTTTCTTTTACAAAAAAGCATTAGAGAACTTTAAAATTGCATTATAAAAGAGAATTATAGGTAGCAGAATTTATATTGAAAGTTAACTTAATTAATATTAATTATGAAAAAAATAACATTTGCTTGTTTCATAGAATTTTGAATTAAAAACCGTTCATTGTATACTAAAGAATTGTCGCAGAAATTAAAAGAAAGCAATTATAATTACACAAACAAATTTAATCAAATAATAAATAGTTCTGAAAAACAAAACTAACGATAAATAATTTTTAAAATAGAAACTAACTATAAATAGTTTTTCAAAATGAAACTAACATATAAATATATTTTTAAATTAAAATCAACGCTGAATAATTTGTTTACAATAATGACAAACGGTAAATATGTTTTAATTATAAACGGACGAATAATAACTCTTAAAAAATATAATTAATTGGTGTATCTTGGCGTTTATAAAACACAGCTATTAGTTAATGAACAAAATGATCATCATCAAATTTAAAACTTGTATATAAATTAAAAAAAACTCTTTACAGATATAAAAATCTCTAACTTTACTGTTATTCCCAAGCTAGAATTTCTTTATGACATGTCAAAACTAAAATCAACCATTTGTCGTAAGATAAAGAGGCATCGCTAGCTAAGCACCTGTATAACATCGTGTGTAGTGAATGGTATCTTGATAGCTGCTTTTGCATCGCTCACAAGTTCCACTCGTAGAGCCACATTTTTATTTGGGAGGTGTAACCAAGCGTAGTTCCTTGCTCTGTAGGCAACAAAAAGCTTTCATATAAGTTAAACTTATCTAAATAAGCACTTTCCTATATTATATTGGTATATATTTTATTCCACATTCATTTGCAGATAACTATTTTATTTCCGTTTTTTTTGCAACGATATATATATATATATATATATATATATATATATATTTACTTTCTATTTGTATTTACATAAACAGTGATATGTTGGTACACAGTCATGGACATGTTTTGGTAAGCTATGTACTAGTAACTAGAAACTTCTTCAGGCGATACATCTTATACGGAAGTTAATTGCAAACTTTGATTTCCTCTGAAAAGGTCTCTAGTTACAAGTAACTAGATGACCGAAACATGCTCATTACTGTGTAGCAACATATTACTGCTTACGTAAAAAAAAAAACAAAGAAAAAAGAAATTAAAAGTATGCCTTGCCCTACTTCGTTATTGAACCCTCTTGTATTAACGTCGTGGAATTTCATTGGTTGTTTTACCTCTGGAAAATATTGATCTCTGGATATATATGTATATATATATATATATATATATATATATATATATATATATATATTGTTTAAAGAAAAAATAGAAAAAACCGAATGAAATTATAAAAAAATCAACGTTTCGTCCTTGTTTCAGAGGACATCTTCAGGATAATTGAAATAAAAATGTGAGAAAAGAAAAAGTCGTAGATCGTGCGAAAAAAGACAATTTTTAAATCCAACCCATGTCGGGAAAGGACGAATATGTCTGAAACAAGGACGAAACGTTGATTTTTTAATAATTTCATTCGGTTTTTTCTATTTTTTCTTTAAACATAACGTCAACCACCGCTGGTATATTTTTCATTCCTTATACACACACACACACATATATATATATATATATATATATATATATATATATATATATATATATATATATATATATATATATATATATATGTGTGTGTATGTGTGTGTGTGTGTGTGTAATTATACTGAGTTCGTGAAATTCAGTAAATTTTCATATACCAATGAGTTTAAGCCAAAAATATTTAAATGGGATTTTCCGTAAACACAACAAAGGTAGATGTTTCTCGCATGCCTTTCTAGCAAGGGATTTCCCCTTCTTACCTTCTCTTCAAAAAATACTCCATTTCCAAAAGTGTGCTTATTCATAAAGTCTGAAGAAATGCTGGTTTTGAACATTTTCAAACGACATAATGCTCGAAATTGTCGAACTGGACATTGAAACAATTGTAACGTAAATTGAAATACACTTTTTGTTGCCATCAACACCTTGTTTCTAAGTCTTGTTTTTGCTTACACAGTATATATATATATATATATATATATATATATATATATATATATATATATATATATATTAAGTAATGTGATTTATAATTTAAAAGTTTTAAAATTTTTAAAATTTAAAAATCAAAATTTAATTAAATTAAAAATCAGTTTCATAAGAAGGAACAACAACAAAGTCAATTATCTGTACGATCGTTTCGGAAATCCGTGCTTTTTATTTGTGGTATACATGAAGTCACGTAGAATAATTATACATAGTTTTTTTGGTAAGCACGGTCTCCTCATCAGCAAATTTAGGAGGATTTCTATTGAATTGAAAAGACACCAAAAATAAACCTAGCATTAAAAGTAAGGCAGATGAATCTGAAAAATTGAAGTAAAAGGTTTGGATATAAAATTTATAAGAAAATTAATAAGGAAATTGGTATAGGTTAGAGATAGAAATGAGTAGAAAAAATATATATATATTTTTGAATTTACATAATAAATTTGATTTAAAAATATATAGATATATAATTACCTTTTGGTTTTTCTTTTTTTGAAATCAGGAACTGTATTTAAAGTAGTCATTTAGATGTTTGCTATAGCTTTTTATTTTATTGAATGATGAATTTTAAAAGGGCGACGCTCGTGCAGTAAATTGTTTCCGTTAGCGTATTTTGATTTAGAGACGCTACAGTTAATATCTATAGAGAGAGTTTTTTTTTTTTTTTTTTTTTTTTTGCAAGTTTTTAAGGGGAGATAATTGTCATGGCTTTATTTATTATTTGATTTACGAGTCTAAGGGCGGTAATTGGTTTAACTTAATTTATTAAAAAAAAAAAAATCTATTTTTACTAATGAGTAATTTTTAATGATTTAAGGTGGTTTATATTTATTAAATTTAAACCAACGTTTATGATTACACGATAGAAGCTCGTGTCTTGAATTTACTAGTTTGGTTGTGCTTTTTATATCTTCATATTTTAAAATTTTTAGGGTTTCTTTTGTACATAATGTACAAAATTTATCTCCTGGTTTATATGATTTGCAAGTCTCAATTATTTGCCATTTTAAGTTGAAAGAAATATTGCTATTTTTTAGTTGCCAAATATAGTTGGATAGAGTAGTTTGGTTTGATAGAGAGTTATTTTTAAAAGAATGTTTGTGCGTTGAAATTCTATGTTTTATTGGGCCAGATGTGGAACCAATATATATTACCTCTTGATTATTATGATTATTTTCCGTTAGGTCTATTGTTGGATTATAATGTGGTGGGTTGGTTAATAATTGATCGGTAGATTGATTTAAGTTGGTGTTATTATTTAATCTGGTAGTTGAGTTATGGCTGTTGATAGGTTCTTGTATATTTTGAGTTTTTGATACTGTGCAGCTATAGATAACATTTTTAATTTTACATGAGCCTTGTAGGGGACATTTATTTTTTCTTCTACAGTTACAGTCCGATGTATTTTGTATAGTTGTATTTTGTAGTTTATTAATTTTATTATTATTAGAGCTAATTATTTTCTGATGAAGGTTAGGCATAGTAGAGTAAGAGACTTTAATTGTGTTCTTATTGAAAATCTTATTATATCTATGGGGGGCTTTAAAGTTCTTATCTAATATTTTAAAAAATTCTCTAGCTATGTTTGTTTCTAGGTTTTTGGAATACGGGGGGTTGAACCATAGGATCTCCTTGTGTCTATTCTTACGTTTGCGGGTTTTAGTTTGTTGTTTATTTATATTATTATCTAATATTTGTAGTTTGGTTTTATCTTTTTTTGTCTCCTGGTTATTTTTCTTAACTCGTATACGGGAAGACATTGCCATATTATATGTTATTACGCTCTTAATCGGTTTATTTTTAATGCAGTTTATGTTTCTATCATTTTCATTTATGAATTTAATTTGTGAATTATATCCAGAGTTTTTAAGGGCTTCATTCCAAAAACCTAGAAACAAAACATAGCTAGAGAATTTTTTAAAATATTAGATAAGAACTTTAAAGCCCCCCATAGATATAATAAGATTTTCAATAAGAACACAATTAAAGTCTCTTACTCTACTATGCCTAACCTTCATCAGAAAATAATTAGCTCTAATAATAATAAAATTAATAAACTACAAAATACAACTATACAAAATACATCGGACTGTAACTGTAGAAGAAAAAATAAATGTCCCCTACAAGGCTCATGTAAAATTAAAAATGTTATCTATAGCTGCACAGTATCAAAAACTCAAAATATACAAGAACCTATCAACAGCCATAACTCAACTACCAGATTAAATAATAACACCAACTTAAATCAATCTACCGATCAATTATTAACCAACCCACCACATTATAATCCAACAATAGACCTAACGGAAAATAATCATAATAATCAAGAGGTAATATATATTGGTTCCACATCTGGCCCAATAAAACATAGAATTTCAACGCACAAACATTCTTTTAAAAATAACTCTCTATCAAACCAAACTACTCTATCCAACTATATTTGGCAACTAAAAAATAGCAATATTTCTTTCAACTTAAAATGGCAAATAATTGAGACTTGCAAATCATATAAACCAGGAGATAAATTTTGTACATTATGTACAAAAGAAACCCTAAAAATTTTAAAATATGAAGATATAAAAAGCACAACCAAACTAGTAAATTCAAGACACGAGCTTCTATCGTGTAATCATAAACGTTGGTTTAAATTTAATAAATATAAACCACCTTAAATCATTAAAAATTACTCATTAGTAAAAATAGATTTTTTTTTTTTTTTTTTTTTTTTTAATAAATTAAGTTAAACCAATTACCGCCCTTAGACTCGTAAATCAAATAATAAATAAAGCCATGACAATTATCTCCCCTTAAAAACTTGCAAAAAAAAAAAAAAAAAAAAAAACTCTCTCTATAGATATTAACTGTAGCGTCTCTAAATCAAAATACGCTAACGGAAACAATTTACTGCACGAGCGTCGCCCTTTTAAAATTCATCATTCAATAAAATAAAAAGCTATAGCAAACATCTAAATGACTACTTTAAATACAGTTCCTGATTTCAAAAAAAGAAAAACCAAAAGGTAATTATATATCTATATATTTTTAAATCAAATTTATTATGTAAATTCAAAAATATATATATATTTTTTCTACTCATTTCTATCTCTAACCTATACCAATTTCCTTATTAATTTTCTTATAAATTTTATATCCAAACCTTTTACTTCAATTTTTCAGATTCATCTGCCTTACTTTTAATGCTAGGTTTATTTTTGGTGTCTTTTCAATTCAATAGAAATCCTCCTAAATTTGCTGATGAGGAGACCGTGCTTACCAAAAAAACTATGTATAATTATTCTACGTGACTTCATGTATACCACAAATAAAAAGCACGGATTTCCGAAACGATCGTACAGATAATTGACTTTGTTGTTGTTCCTTCTTATGAAACTGATTTTTAATTTAATTAAATTTTGATTTTTAAATTTTAAAAATTTTAAAACTTTTAAATTATAAATCACATTACTTAATATTGAATTAGCTCTAGGACATTTAACTATCGAGCTTATTATATATCTAAATTACAACGAGCATTTCCTGTATTTTAATTAAACTAGTAATTTCACTATTACATTAAAATACACTTAGCTCTTTAGACTATTATTCTAATCTCCTTTAAATTTATATATATATATATATATATATATGTGTGTGTGTGTGACCTTGAAACGTGTGACCTTACGACCTTGAAACTCTGATCGCGGCCCAGTTACGATCTGCACCCTGGTCGGTACAGTTATGATATGTCGACTGGGCAACCAGGTCTGCCAACCGTTAGTACGTCGCGTCACCCAGTGAGTTCTTCGTTAAGGCGTTGGGGATTCTTCTCGGATGCTCGGTCCTCAAGGCCTGTTCTCCGTTGATCGTCTAGTTATTCTGGGTATTCGTTGACGGATACGGTGTCACAAATGGCAAATAAATAAATATACACATATAGGGATCAACGCACATTAGCAACAAAACTCCGGAGGTTCGTTAATATAATATATATTTCGGAAATTCATAAAAGAAGTATTTACAGCATATACATATAGTTGACAATTAATTCAAGCAAACAGTGAGTTCTACAACTGAGCTTCTGTTGTTGAAATACCTGGTCAGTATCGTGGACTTTGCGTAATTCTCGTTAAGTGATCGACACGTTATAAGCGTTGAGTTATCAGGCAACAAGCGAGGGGGAGAGAGAGGAGAGGTGATTCTGCCGAGACGGAACAACTCGACTTAGCTCTCATGACTCTGATTCCCAATCTCAGACCCGGACTCTCACTTAATATCTGATTTTTCATTTCTTTTATAATACAATTATGGAATGATGACGACACCCATGCTTGTCATCGACCAATCAAATTGCTTGATTATAATTCGACGGGGCCTTTTCTCATTGGTTGATTATACTTCGACAGGGCCCCTTTTCATTGGTCCATTTCCAAAATTGGATTGACTCCTCCTTTAATTAACGCCCAACTTACACGTTGTATTATTTAACTCCTCCCTGGCTTACTAATGGAATTTTTCAATATCCAGGAAAATTATTTCTCCTTTGACTTAAAGTAAATCACGCGATTTTATTTGTTTTAAAATTATCTATTGATCTCATTTTTCGCTTTGATAATTCAAAGGATTTTTAGTTTATCTTTGAATTAAATTCTGGTTGTCGGCCATTCCATTATATCAGACATTTTGATTACGTCAAAAGACCAAGAATGCATTTGTCGCTTTGAACTTATCGGACAACACATTTTCCCATCCGAGCAAAAATATTTCATAACTTCAATTTTCGTTTGACCTGATTCACCAAATGACAATTCTCGATACGTCATAAAAATATGTATTATTGTTTTGAAATTTCGGACAATTCATTTTTTCTATTCTTTGTTCTAAAACACAATGCGAGTCACTGCGTGTGTTTCTCTTAGATCAAAAACAACCCGACTTTTTCAACTGTCAAACTCAGAGATCAAACTTGGCTCATAGTTTTGCCAATTGCGGGTGTGCAATCCCCAATTCTCTGGTTCTTGTACAATTATGATTTCGGCTATTTCAGATCAAACGCCTGTGTATTTTGGCTAAAATATTTTATGCATTCTTTTTCGCTTTTGAAGTTTAGAATGTGATTTAACTTTTCGCTACAAAGGCACTTTTGCCGCCACCATCTCAACAACAGACTTAGCTCAGAATTTATCGACAAAAAAAATTAATAATAATTTTTATTCCTTCAAAACCCGATCATCGTCCGGGAACAAAGAAATACTTTTAACCAAAAGAAACGTCACATCAACCCTACAGGTCTGATGTGGCCTCTCTTTAGTGTTACATATATTGCAGTTAGGAAGGAAAGATTTTTATGATTCATGATTAAAAGTAAATTTGTGTATAGATATACATATACATGTGTACATATATGTATATATATATATATATATATATATATATATATATATATACAAATTTACTTTTAATCATGAATCATAAAAGTCTTCCCTTCCTAATTGCGATATTTAAATTTTCTATCCCTAAAAACATTATGAAATATTTGAAGACGAACTACAATTCGCGTTTAATTAAGAAATGAAACTATTTTCTAGAAATTAAAAGTAAAATTAGAGAGACACAAGATAATATAACATTCTTACATTCTGGTGTCAATAATATTGTGTCCTTCGTTTATTTTATTTAAAATTTTTTAAAAAAGCGAATTTGAACGAGATATTAAAAAATTTGTTCTTAAATCAAATAACAAATTGCAACACTTAATATATAAAAAGTTTGGGTGTACTACCAACCCAAATATTGGAAGTAACGTTCTTAATTTATCTTCCCATAACTTAAGAAATTAAGAAATGAAAATATTTTCTAAAAATTAAAAGTAAAATTAGACCGACACAAGATAATATAATAATTACATTCTTGTGTCAATAATACTCTATGCTCTTCGTTTATTTTATTTAAAATAAAAAAAGCGAATTTGCAATCTGGACACAAAATCCAGAATGCGTTTATCCATATTTTTTTGGATAAACTAACATTGAATTAAGAGAAATATAAGAGTGAAAAATGTTCAATTATGGAAGGAAGTAGTGAGAATTCTTTCGTGCTTTGATAAAGTTCGCTTTGCACGATATGTTTCAATTTTACAAGAACGAGATATTAAAAAATTAGTTCCTGAATCAAATAACAAATTGCAACACTTAATATATAAAAAGTTTGGGTGTACCACCAACCCAAATCTTGGAAGTAACGTTCTTAATTTATCTTCCCATAACTTATCACCTTCAGAATTAATGGTACTTGATCATGGTTTAGATTTTTGTAATCCTTTGCCTTTGAAGAGGTATTTTCGAAAGTTGAAATCCTCAATGCCCAAGCGGAGAGACTTGCACCAGTCTCTGAAACCAAAACTAGGGATCTCAAGGCAAAATTGAATGACCTTGCTCACAGTTACGCAAGTACACCAGTGTCGCATTCTGAGTTTAAATGGCGCAAAGAACATTTTGCACTTATTAAAACCCTACGACAAGACCCATCATTAGTCATTACTAGGCAGGATAAAGGGTCAGGAGTGGTTATACTGAACCATCATGAGTATGTTGACAAAATATCGGTAATACTAGATGACAGAGATAAATTTGAAAAATTGCGCCCTGTCGCCACTCATGATTCAACCGCCTCCTTGGAAACCAAATTTCTGAACTGGTTAAGTTGGTCAAAAACAGTGTACTTCCGACGAACGTAACTAGTGAGATAAGACCCTCTGGATCTATCCGCCCCAGGTTATATGGTCTCCCTTAAACTTATAAAGTTGATATTCCATTAAGGCCCTTTCCCTCCAAGGTCTAAAATGTATCTTTGATATTTTACAACCTGTTTTACAACATTCTAGTAAATATTGTCTTAAAGATTCATTTTTTTTACACAGTGATCACCACTTATCAAGGCCCGGAAGCCACTCAGGGATAAGGGTTATTGCAAGTACATTACGTTAGTGTGAAGATTTGATGAAGTGTTTACGAAAGGAGGCGGTTCATTAGGTATTTGTTAACATTGGACTTGAAGACATCCAAGTTGTAGTCCAGTGGGAAGCAGACCGACGAGACAGAGTTCCACAGGCGTGCAATTCAAAGAAAGAAGCTTTGTTCATGGAATCCGCGTTTTGATTAAGGCACATATATAGAGTGGGGGAAATTTTTCACAGTGGATTCAGCTAGACGGGTGTTTTTCGTGAAAGATTGGCGAGGGGGGACTAGAGATTGGAGTTCAGACGAGCACCTGCCATTAAAATAACGATAAAACAAGGATAGGCTCGCAACGTCTCTTCTGTGGGAGAGAGGTTGCAGAGTAGAGAAAAGGGCATCCCCCACTAAGCCTCGAAGTCTATTTTGTACTCTGTCAAGGCAGGAGAGGCTGTTTTTAACAGCTCCTGCCCAGATATGGCAACAGTATTTCATCCTTGGACGTACTTTTATATAGATAGAGAATTGCATCAGTAGTGAGATATCTTCTGGAGCGGTAGAAGGATCCCACCATCTTTCCAGCGACCTTGGCAACAGACTTGATGTACGTGTTTCATTTCAGATTAGGAGTAAAGGTCAAACCCAGAAGCTTATCAAAACACGGAGGCTCACCCAGACGAGAGCTATCCATCACAATTGATGCCAGATGGGGATCAGAGCGTTGATGATGTAAGGATAGGAGTTTGGTTTTGGATGCATTAAAGGTAATCAGCCACATCTTCCCCCACTGAACCTCGCGCTCGAGATCAGAGGAGAGAGAATCAGAGAGAACTTTGTCATTTACAGCCTTTGATGTGTTTCCGTAGATGGCCGTGTCATCAGCATAGATGTCAACGAATGATTTAAGTATATGTTTAGGGAGGTCATTGATGTAGATCAGGAAGAGAGTTGGGCCCAGGATTGACCCCTGAGGGACTCCAGCATTTATATTGCAGGCCTCCGATTTTTGTCCATCTACCACTACTCTTATGAGCCTATCGGAGAGAAATGATTTAATGATTGAGAAAACATTTCCAGTTATACCGCAGCTGGAAATCTTGCGAAGTAGACCCTTATGCAATACCTTGTCGAAGGCCTTTGATATGTCAAGAGCAATTGCCCTAGAAAGGAAGCCTTTGTCAAGAGATTCACTGATCCTGTGGGATATAACCGTCAGCACATCTGCAGTAGATCTTGCAGAGCGGAAACCATATTGTGTGTCACTAAGAAGATTATTCCTGCTGAGGTGGTTGACTATTTCTCTATTTAATACGGATTCTAGCAACTTACTCATAACACACAGGAGACTTATTGGTCTGTACTGAGAGGGAGATGACTTATCACCTGAATTCTTAAATACAGGGCAAACTGATGAGGTCTTCCAGGGAGTCGCAAAGCACTTCTCCTTAAGGCAGCTCTTAAATAGTTTCGTAAGTATGGGAGCAAGTTCTTGTTGAAGCTTTTTTAACACTATAATTGGGATGCCATCAGGGCCAGTTGCTTTACTGGAATCTAGGTTCTTGATTAGCTTGGCGACCACATGCACGGATATTTGTATGTTACCTAGCTTGTTCTGTGTTATAGGAGGAAATATGGGGAGTTGATGGCCTTCGTCGCATAGGGTTGAATTAGCTGCAAAGTACTTTGCAAATAGTTTGGCCTTGTCTGACGCTGACGAGATGACCTCTGGTCCATTGATAATGGTTGGGATAGAACGCACACTTCTGTTCAGGATCCTATTTGTTATTTGTCAAAACTGGTGGGAACCAAGCCGCTGATAAGCTACCTTGGATTTAACATATTTTATTTTGCTGACTTTATTAAAAAGTCTAAGATTTTTAATAGATTTATGTGCTATTATAACATTATCAATCTTTTTACTTGTGTCCTTGTTTTGGAAACCACAGATATAGGTGTTACATGATAATGGCTGTCCCCTGTTCATGCAAGTATAAAAATAGAGAGATTAGTTAAAATGAAAATAAGAGAAAGCAGAAATCGAACCCTGGACATAAGTTTTAAAGAACAATAGGTTTAAATGGAATGTCTAGTAAATTGTTAATTCGGATGAAATAAATAATAAATAAACTATTCAATTATTAAAAGAATGTGAATAATAAAATATGGGTTAAATAAATTAGATATGTAGGTTGAATTCCTTTGTGGAAACAACACTAGAAAAAATAGGTTATTGGGAAATCAATGTCGGAAACGTGCAAAGTCGCGCATGTTGAAACACCTGAATTTTGCTCACGTGGCCGGGATGCATGGATTTGTCAATATAGGAAGTGAGAGTAAGTTGGTCGGGGAGACAGTCAGTGAGAAACTCAGAGAGAGTTTGGAGTTTGTAATTCGAACGTCTAGGAAGCAAGACGTCACTTCAGAAACTAAAATGTGAAACTTTGAATTCTTGATAAGGAAACCAAGACCGGTCGTGAAGAAATAAATTCATCATGTGTTTTGTAAAAAAGCTCATCTTTGTGTTTGTGACTTCTACAAAAAAGGTAAATTGTATTGTTATTATATGTCTGTGTTATAAAATGGCATCACATACACGTCTCGACATCTCATATCCACAATGTGAATCTACATCATATCTACACTAACACTGTCTGAACACTATCTCATCATTCTAAGAGCTTTCTTCATATCTACACGTCTAAGTAATGAACATTTAAAATATAGGAATAGTTATAAACGAACAATCTCTCTTACAACAACATCTCTCTCTCTCTCTCTCTCTAAGATACAACATCATACGTAATAAGACAAGAACTCTCACTAAGACTCATATCTTTACTAATAAGAATTCACGTAACATACGCGCACAAGTGGTATCGTCTAATACTAATAATAATAATAACTATATAACATATGTGCATATGTTTTATATCGGGGCCGGATATGACCTCCTCCTATTCCTGTGGGGTTCTATGAAGGGCGCTTACTATCTGGACCTACAAAAAAAAATTAGTGTACTTCCGATATATTGACGACACATTCTGTTTTTTAATAAGCAAACACCTTTTTCTCCTTACTCAATGGAATGCATTCCACGTTAAAATACACCTATGAGGGAGAGTGGAATTCATACATAGCTTTCCTTGATATATTGGTAACAAAAACACCATCCAGTTACCATGCATCTATATACCGTAAACCAACATTTACAGGACTGTACAGTCGTTGGGATTCATTTTGCCATAAAAACTTAAGATAAATCTAATTTGGACTCTAACACATCGTGCCCTATTGATTCCAAGTGAAAATTAGATGAGGAATTGGAAACAATTACGGATACTTTATCAAAAAACGGGTACCCACTAGATGTGATTAGATCAGTTACTCAAAGGAAATTGGCTGGATTCTCTCCAATTAAAGAGAATATAGTGGCCAAATGTCCAATTTATCTTCGTTTGCCTTGGTTGGGTACAGTAATTTAGAAATTTGCCAACAAATAAGTTCAGCAGTTCATGGATGTTATTTTGCTGCCAATGTGCGTGTTTTGTTCTCTATGAGAATTTTATTACCAATTTCTCGAAAAGACGTTCTATTCCTCCCCCCACCATAATAGTAACGATATTTACAATTTTGAATGTGGCGGCAGTGCCAAGTACTTGGGTCGAACGACATTAAGATTAGATGGAAGAATCCAACAACATGTACCCAGTAAAATTAGGAATGGAACCTACCAGGCAACGGACGTTGTTACTAACAAATACGGGTCTTCAATGACTGATCATTTACTTAAAAACCCGTCTTGTGCAGCGAACTTTAGAACGGACTCTTTTTCTATACTGAGTTGTGCTCATTCAATATATCACCTTAAGATCTTGGAGACTATTCACGTTCGACTTAGAAAACCTTCCCTTTGCAAGCAAAGGAAATGCCTCCTGGGTTTGAACGTGATTACTTTCTATGGTATTCGACCATAAACATGCTTTATTTTAATCGTTTTCCCAGTGTTTTTTCTCTCTAAAATTGAAGAAAACGCAATTTTAATCGCTTTTTCATTCTTTATTTAAAAAAAAAAAATCCCTCAGTACAGCTTTCAGAAGCGAAGGTCGAAATCAGCCAGGTGGCCAGGTGGCTCCCCATTTCTCTTTCTTATCTCTCCTATTCCATTTTCCCTCTTTTTGGAGAGAGGATTAAAGGGATATATATATGCGCGCGCGTGTATGTGTGTGTGTGTGTGTTATTAAAATGCCCAGAGCGTTTCTGTTTACTATTTTCTTTTTAATCTTGTTTTAAGTGTTGCAACCATGTGTTTCTTTTTCTCATTACCAGCGCTTTCAACTGAGGCTTTCACTCCTTACCAATCAGGTGATGCGGTCTAAGCGTAAAAGTGTGGTAATTTATGGTTTCAAAATGACGTATGAGTATAAAATGTTTTTTAAAGTATTTAATATGTCTGAAATCGTAGTCCAAATGTTTGTAAAAATATAAATTAATATAAAATAAAACTGTACGTGTTATTAAGCACTATTTTATAAACAATGTTGCTTCAAATTATTAAGATCTGTGCACAATTATCTATAAATAGACACTATATACACAGAAAGAGATAAAATGTTTCGCCGTTTCACATTTCCTTAGTAGGGCTAGACCAGTACTAATACCGAGATCGATCACAAATACCATCAAAGTGATAATAGCCCTATATATCAGATTACTGGGATTAACGCTGTCGGGGATGATATCTTAAAATGTTTTATGCAGGCATTGGTCGATATCCACCTCTCTTTCCCCGCAAGAAGGTGTAACAAGGCGATAATATGAAGAAATGAGTCAGTGCTCCAATAGAAGGGCCTTGGCTCTGCAAAAATGAACTTGAGTAGCCCCATTGACATACTATCTTCAAGAAATGAGAGAACGAACCACCTAGTGTGACACATAACGTTTGCATAAGTCTGATAGAATAAAAAGTCATTGAAATTGTCCAGTTTTTGTCGGAGTGATTGTCAAAAAACAAAACAAAAATAAACTAAACTTACGTGTAGTGTGAATAACAACTCCAGCTTCCCACAATGCCACATTTGTTTATTTATAAGAGATCTACATTACTTACAATAGTGCTCAACCCTAGACGGAGAGGTAATATATAATCATCAAAAGACAGACTCTTTCGGTCTCTTACAGTTCTCCCGTGTGGCTACATCAGCACCTTTACCAAGCCCGGAGTCGTAAAAAAAATCATCAGGTTGGTTTTAAAAAAACGGCCCAGTTTCTTAGTGTTTTGGCCGAATGAATGAATAACTAGCTTATTATATTCAAAACATCACATCAAAACAGAAGGGTCTTTGGCCCTTTTCTTTCCGTTCTACAGCATATGTTCTTGATGGCCTTCATGTAGCTTTTATTTATATATATATATGACGAATCCTATAGTGGATGAAACGCAGAATATTCAGTGTAGCTTAATCGCCATATATATTTTATAAATTACTAACTAGCTCTACCTACGTATTGAGCACTTTTGAAGTAAATACTTGAAGTTTACGCATAAATCTATACTTTCGTATATTAAATTTATGTGAGTAAATGAAGTAGTTATATATATATATATATATATATATATATATATATATATATATATATATATATATAAGGTTCTGTAAGGTCTGACGAGGCTGTTAGATCGTAAACACATCCAACATCCGAAACATATGTAACCAAACAGATAAAACTGTAATAAAATATAAAACACACACACACACACACACACACACACATATATATATATATATATATATATATATATATATATATATATATATATATATATATATATATATATATATATAAGACCTGGTCGTAAAAAACGCATGATTATATTTGAATTCATGTAGAAACTCATATATGTGAATGCGAGTATTATGTTATTTTCAATTCTTGTCAGTAAAAAAATACTCAAGCTGGGATCGAAATCAAAACAGAAAGTCAGTGAATCAAGTACGATAACCATTAAACAACCTTTGCACGATCTTTAAAAAGTTTTTACAAACCTACTTATTCTTAACATAAAAAATGAAAACGATTCTCGCATACGGAGTCGTGGAAACAGTTTACAACCAGATCAAAATCCGGTGAGCGTTAGTAACAATTTTTCAATTTAGATTCCTTAGCAGCCATATTTCCGGAAGAAAACTGATTACAAGTTTATATATATATATATATTATCCCTCTAGATGCAGTTACGCAAAATATGTGTTAGTGGATAATTATATATTAAAAACTATATATATGCCGTTTCCTATTAGGGAGTACTAAATTCGTAAAAGGAAAAATTATTCCTTACTCGCATTTAGGTAAAAATGCCCTTTCGTATACATAATTGAATTCCTTAAAAAATTTCGACCAAAACCAAAACAAATAAATAACACAGACACACACAGACACAGACACACAGACACACACACACACACACACGTATATATATACATATATATGCATATATGTATGTATATATACATATTTAGAAAAATAAAGGAAAAAAGATATTTCAAAAATACATGAAAATGAATGAGTAATCAATAATAAAGCAAGGGAAAGATGGTCTTCTGTCAAGGCGTGACAATCAGTATATATATATATATATATATATATATATATATATATATATATATATATATTGACCACGTTTTTATATGCGTATATATATATATATTTATGTATGCGTATATATTCATAGATAGATTGTTTCTTCAGTTTAGCTAATGAGGGAAGCAAATTGGTCTAATTGTGTGTGTTGATAGATTTTTAGTTTTTGTGTGAGAATTAATGTTTATGGCACGCACATAAATATGCACATATATACGCACATATATACGCACATATAATGCCGATCATTGCTGATTTTATATTCACATATTTTTTTTTATTGCTAAAAAGATAAGTTTATTCAGAGGAGCATAGATGAGTTATGGATATGGAAATATATGGACATTCCTACATCCGATGCTGTCGCCCAACAACCTCCGCGGACATAATTCACTTTCAGACTACTTTATGTATTCATGGATGTTAGCGAAGATAACCTGACAACGATCGCGTGTCACGTATATGGAACATAAATAATAATTTCATTGATTGACTAGTTGAACGTGTCCTGCTATTGCCCGGGAATATTTTTTTTAAATTTCATTTTTGATTATTAGACACCCCATATTCCACTTTTCTCTTACTAATGTCACAGGGTGGAATGATACAATTGTCGCCTAGAAACAACGACATGATTCCATTTCCGTTTAATAAATACCGGTTTTATGTTTTCGTTGCAGGTCATGTACTAGTGTACAAATCGCAGTAGCGATAGGAGCCTTTTATCATGTATGACAGTGAGATAATGCAGAAGGAGCGCGATCGGAGGTGCGCCACTATGTTCTCTTCCGGTCCAAGTTATGACAACAGCACACACACACACACACACGCACACACACACACGCACACACACACACACATATATTTCTTGTAGCAACATATGGTAATTTTGTTTACCTAATTTGAATAAAACAAATATGTATATATATGTGTGTGTGTGTGTGTGTGTGTGTGTGTGTGTGTGTGTGCGAAACATTATGCATAGAAACATACGCATACAGTCTTAAAATATTTATGTTAGTGAAAAAACCCCGAGAAATCTTTCTAGACTGAGGCAATTTTAATTCTGGGTGTCTGTTCTTTGCGTACTAAGTTCTTCTCGACCATAAGAAAAGCTACTTCGTGTCTTACTCTTTCGACGTGTGGAGACAAATGTTTATCGACTTGAATGTGAAATTACTCGAGATTATACTTAAAGTACACACATGACCAAATATAATTCATTTTTGTTGAAGCACTGAAATATTTATTCGCCTCCCACTCGGCTTGATGATGAGACACAAGAGTTAGAAAGATGTGATTGAAGAACCAACAGTCTTGCAAAATAACCCTGGATTGAATCGTCGCATTTCCAGTTGGATCTTTTAAGCGATGCTTAATAAACTAAATGAAAAAAGAAAAAGGGAAAATCCTGGGAGGTTGGACGTATTAAAACAGCACATGATCAGTGATATAAGGAAGTTAATGAGGAAAAATATATTTAAAACAGGCTAAACTATTGACTTTGGTGCCGAAGGATTGGAATAAGTGATTATCTTGTTGCGCATTTAGAAGGCGCAATGCTTCCTGGTGCAGTAAAATTAAAACAAAAGACTTCCGGGAATTTAAGTGAAAACAAAAACAAACAACGAAGATATTTTGATTTGTTTGCCATTCGTTGTTGGCAAATGAAACTCATTTTTGGATATGTATCAACACGGAGACGGCAAGTATCACGGTACGACGCGCATATTCTGAACTCTGTCTCGTAAATCTCCACACTACTCGCTTTCTCCCATAGCCCGCTCCACTCTATCTTTCCGGCATTCATTCTCTCGCTTTCAATCTTTCTTTCAAACTCTCTTTTTCTCTTGATAATTTATGTTTCGTTTCAGACAGATGATTAAGACGCTTCTAATTACACATCTTCTATGAACTTAAGCCCACTCACATAAAAATGCATTCTGGGAATAGATAGGATCTGTCTGAACACGCATACACGAACGCGCATGCGCACTTCAAATTATATTTAGAATTCATATATGCATATGAGGCATTCTATATTAGATACACGATTTTTAGATAAAAATACATCGACCGACACACATTTTTGTCAGGTTTGAACACTCAAAAATCCTCTTAATCTAATATATATATACAGAAGCTAAATGTCTGTCTGTCTCACTATTTTAAAACTCTATCTTTTTCAAAACTAAAAGCCGCAGAGTAGCGCCAGGGACCTCAAATGATTGGATTTTTTGTGGGGCGTTTTGTATTAGTCTTTCATTAAAATAGTGTTTAAGGGGTCAAAAATCGGGGCAAAATTAAACAAATCGTTATACATGTTGTACATTTATCTTTGTTTATTTTTAATTAGTTTATGTGCGTGTCACGTTGGTACAAAGGTCACCAGTTTTGAATGTTTTGTTTTCGGTTTCGATTCTAGCTGATGGCACCCAAATACTTTTTTTTTTTACTTTTGGAATCACGACTCTATAATAATATATACAAAATCTGGACGAATTAAAATATCATATTTAAGCGTATTTTCCGACCAGGCAAAGTCGGGCGCCTCTCCACTAGTTCGAATTAAATGGTCTAGTATAACTTCTCAATGGTTAACGGTTTTTAATCTATGACCGTTGCTGTTGAAATATTACTTTAATTGAGGAGTTGTGCAGTCAAATATTTAATCGCATTGCATTTATATTTCTGCATGTTTAAATTCAGGAAATTACAAAGACAAACCATCAAAAGAAAGAAGCTATTACGGCGAATAATTAATGGAAAAAGTCGAGCATCACATTAAAAAAAAATACTTGTGTTTTATGACAGTTGGTTCTATTAACTGAAAAAAAAAACGATGTTACAAAAAAATTGAATTTAAAAAATTATATTAAAAACAATCTGTTAAAATAAATGTTTTCTTTATATTTTAATTGTTCATGTTGATATGATTGGAGGAATAGAAGGAATGCATCCTACAATACCGTAAATATTTATCTAAATCTCTCTATTATATAAAAGAAACTTTATGTATGTGAGTTCATTCCTTATGTAATCCGAAACGACTCGGCTGACTTTTAGGACTTTTCTACAAATATGTACTTTATAGTCTTCTAAGATAGATTTTGTACCGGAATGTCTTTGATAAGTATCGATAATCGATAATCGAAATCATCGAATGAAAGAAGGAACGGGCGGATTTGACCGAAGTTAACACCTTACATAGCCTAACATCACAAGTAAATTTGAGAAATTGAGAAATTGATAAGACGAAAACGCCCAATATATAAAATGCACAGTAGGTTCTTTGATATGATACGGGCGCTTTCGAAATGAAAGTTCATGGCTCTATTAAAATATGCTCCTTGGGTTTTGTATTTTAAACTTAAATTCAAGCCATTATTTCCAGTCGTCCTGGACATTTCCTTGCCACTGACTCAAGCAATGCCGATTCAGGAGAGATGTGGTTAGAGATTGCGCAACTCTTGCCACATAATTACACGCGCAGCTACCTTTACAGGGGGTATCCTTTGTCTTTCGAAACTGAACGGGGGCATCAGTAGGTTCTCTACAGTGCAATATAGACTATAATGTATTGAGTTCTAATTCATTGCGGGGGGGCACGTGCTTCTTATTTCCAGTGCACCACAATGGATCCCCAACTAGAGCAGGCAATCAATGTTTTTAATAGAAACATGGCTGATTTATAATAAAAATATGGGAGTACGAATCATCGATAAATCGACGGCAACATCAAGTCTTCCTGCTTAGTATAAATATGTCTTTCACAGCGCCAACTGCACTGATCAAATGGACGCGTCTTAAAAATCTTCTGTCTTGTTTTTTCTATTTTTTTTTCCTGCCTAATGTTTATTTGAAATCACTTAAATGTCGGGTGAAATGATGCGAGCCTGTGTTTACGCTCTGATCAAATAACTTGTTGTCTTTATTGGAGTAGCGAAATCTGATTTTATCCCATCCAATTACCGCCATGAAAGACTTGCTTTGAGACTCCATCATAATGCACAGCGTTAAAAGAATAGATTGACGCCAAACGTTCAAGCGGGTCGAACGTTTTAAAATCGATACGCGCACACAAAATTTTAAAATCCTTATTCAGAATAGAAGCTTGTCATTATTGATTTCTGTTTCGTTTTTTTTTTTATTGTACCAAACAAACACTCCTGTGGGTCATCGGATAATAGAGAGGCACAATCTAAAATACTGTTGTCTTAATGTGCCAGAATCTTTGAGATGATGGTTGTTCATTTGGAAGATTTCGACTATTCAGCTCAGGAATTTAAAAACTGTTTGATCGCAGGCCCCGTTATATTTTAGGTTTTCCTCTAGGAACCCCTTATAAACTCTTATGTAATTTCTGCGTACATTTTTGAAATAAAATTGTTTTAAGCTTAGTTTCGACATGCGCATTCAAATATATTAATCTTCCATGTTGATGCAAAGTTTACCAAAATTAAATCTTGTTTTATTAAATTAATTCGTGTAAAATAATTATACGAATAGTTTTATTGTCAACTAGAAGACCACTCGGCATTGCCCGGTCGTAAAATACGCTTAAATACATTTTGTATATTAATATTTTGATTGATGCAGACTTCGTATTTTTTATTATACTATATTGGATCCTATATATAATAATAATTTAATATTTAAAAAAAAAAATAACTCGTGCACCACCACCGAGAATCGAAACCAAAACATTTAGCATACAAGTTAATTTTTCTTTGACATTAATGTCTAAACAATGAAGACATGTTTAGTGCAATGCTAAAAATTAAAGAATGAACAATAGCTATTATCTAACGCATGCATATTCATAATTCCGAGAAAATTCAATTTTTTCACTGATTTTCCCCGGCTAAAACCCACATATAAAGTTTCACATGAATTCGAATATCCTCTATATTATCTTTCATGTCGGTAGATAAAAAATGGACAAAGGAGATTGGTATGGAAAATTGTTTAAACAAATATATATATATACATATATATATACACGCAAAAATACGTATATATACGCATACATAAATATATATATATATATATATATATATATATATATGATACACATATATAAATATATATATATATATATACGCATACATACATATATATATATTGAAATTCATCAACTGTGTAAGAGTTATTTGTTTTTAATTATTAAAGTATTACTATATATAGGATCCAATATAGTATAATAATAAATAAAGCTTTAGTAGGGTGTATTCCAATTCTTACCTTAGCTGCTCATTTGAACCTGACATCATATCAAATGAGCCAGATGTATACAAATAAAATACTTAGTTTTCAAGAGTCTACGACAATTTTATATTCCTGTAAAAAGTCTTGAAACTTATGAAGGCACCTCGTATATATGTATATCCTAGCAAATTATGTACCCTGGCATTGCACAGAGTAGAATATATGAAGACTCTGGGGTTTCATAACGAGCGGGACATTGTGCAGACTGTAAACGATTTGGCTATTTTTCTGCATAGTTTCTAACTGGTCCTGGATGAGAGGAATAAGATCATCCTTGGTTTAATTGGGTGTTTGACCTCGTTAAAGAGTTTTCATAAGATGCTTCGCTTACTCCTTAGTGGTGAATACATTGATCCTTATGACTTTTCCTTTCGGCTAGGAGCAAAGTGTAGTATTTATTTATTTTTTTGATACTACACTTCATATTTTCTATATTCGATCAAGGAAAGAGAATTCTTTCCACAATGAGGCGAATGGTTGTAAAGTGAGTGATCATTTTACATTAAATCAATACAGAAAAGTGATCCCCCCCTTTATATCACAAAGTTACAAACACAAGTAAAGCATGTAGCAATAACAGATACTACACTTTGAGATATTAAATCCTTTATTCATGTCAAAAATACATTGAAAATCAACAATAAACAATAAACTTAGGCACATGACCAACTCAAAAGGGGGGTTGTGGGGGTCGTTGGTCATCCTTGTCACTCCAGAACTAAACAAAATCCAAAGTTTCTCCCGGCTAGTATCTTCTTTTACCATAATACCGCATTCACCCTTTCGTACTGGGGGACGTCCTACATAACTCCCAATTTTTAAAACATTTTTTATTGACGTGTAAAAACAAAAAAGATAACAATAAAAATTGTACAATAATTCATTTGTGTCGAGGGCGGGGGAAGAAAATACAAAAGGTGAGAAGTAGGACCCTTCCAACCCCGTCTAGTTGATAAACTGCCCGTTGCACTAGGTTTGTAAAAGGAACCTCGCTTCTGCGGGTCAGTCTCTAAGTGGGGATGCCCTCTAGATGGGGGTGAATGGAGAAAAGAAAATTTTGTGGGTAAGGAATGGGGGTAGTTTGTATTTCTTTCTCTCCGAGATGGATGAGATTTAGAGGAGGGGGTGAAAAAAATTGCAAGTAGGAGGGGGTGGAGATCTTGGAGGCTTCCTAATCTAGGAGGGATGGAACACACACTCAGCTAGCTGAGAGGCTACTTGTTTAATTTTCCTTTACGGAATTGCGCGTTTCACACCTAGGCGGGAACACGTATTCAAATTTGGCTCCTCTTCGTGCACACAGACTTGCTACATGTATCCATCTTCTGTCAAATGCCGCGCGATGCAGCCGTTTTCTATCACATCTGATCTTCACCCGTAGTTGGTGTTTAAAGAAAGCGATCAGATCCTGATCAGAAAAAAAGACAACACCCCCCCGCCCCCGGCAACCTTGCAGACGCGACGTCCAAATCACCATTCTCGCCACGGCCAGGATCGTAGCGTAGACCATTTGTCTTTCCCGGTACCACGGCGGCCTCACGTTGTCAACAACATTAGATACGGTAATTGGGCGAGGATGCTACGACCAGTTGCGGCAGAGTTCACGGCATTCGAAGAAAGCGTGATCAGTCGCTTCTACGGTCGTTGTCCCACAACGGGGACAATCAGGCAACTCCAAAAAACCCGGAACTGTATTGTATGTTGTTGAGTGGAAGTGCATTTCGGGCCAATCGCCAGGTCAGAGAGAACTTCGAATTGTTCAGATGACTCAGACCTGGCGCCCAGCGGGCCGGTGACGGTCCCCTTCACTAGATCCCTGTGGAGTTCCCTACTCGTAGCAGTCACAAGGTCGCTGGACCTAGGTAGTCGTTTTAGCGCGACTTTCATGTAGGCAGAATATCTCCGCGGCCTGCGATGGCGCTCGATAGAAGGGTCGAGAACGAGGTTGGGGAAAGCGGCAGTAACCATGGGGTGCCACAGTTGGTCATCTTGCCTATAGTGGCTCAGGAAGGCCAGCCTCTCAGCGTATCGATGACACTTCAAGTCCGGCATTCCCAAGCCTCCCTCACACGGACGTTGAATACAGACCTGTCTGCTCACCCAGTGTCTTCCTCTCTCTCAAAGAAGCGAGGACAAGAGTTCGATGAGAGCTGTTAGGTGTTGTGCAAGCAGGAAAAGTACGGCCAGTCGGTAAAGGATGAGAGGAAAACGTAAGTGGCGCACGCCTCAGCTTTACCCTTTAAGGAAGTTTCCTAGGAAGCCATAAATTGACTGAAGCCTCCACCTTTGACCGTACCTCCAACCAATTTTTGTCAAGCTGGAGACTCAGTCCGAACCACTCGCCGAGGATCCGAACTCCGCCATCCGTCCAGCTGGAGGGCGCTGGGAGGTTGGCATTGTCATTCAAGGCACCCAACCGCAGTCCTACCGACTTGCTGCGGTTTATCTTGGTCCCTCTAATTCTTTCGTACCGAGCGAACGCCTCCGAAACGATCTCGATGTCTCTGAAGCTCGACACAAAGACCGTGACATCATCAGCGAACGCGGATACCTTGGCGGCTGAGCCACCGGGTATTGCAATTCCACGCAGGGCCGAATTTGCTTCCCCACGTCTCAGGACATAGATCAGGTTCGACAGCGGACAACCCTGACCAACCGATTTCCGTTGACTTGCACGACGGCTGTGGGTTGTCGATATATCATGGAGATCCACTTGCAGAAGTCCGGTTTCAAACCGGTGGCCTCTAAGATAGATGCCAAGAAACGATGGTCAACTCTATTGAAAGCTTTGGACTGATCTAAGTTGATCAGCGCGGCTTCCGTGTCGTCATCTATCCCTCTCTCTAGGATCGTGCGTATCAGGTGAAAGTATTCTGAATCGATCTCCCCTTCACAGCGTAGTTCTGTTCCGGTTCAACCAAGTCGCCGATAACAACCTGCAGCCGATTCGACAGGACCTTGGCCAAAATCTTCAACTCTGTGTTTAGAAGAGTTATGGGCCTGTAATCGTCTAACTCTTCCCCACCATACACGTCACCTTTCCTCAGCAATGTAATCACTCCATTGTGGATCTCTGAGCAAACCAATGCTTGAACACATCCGTGAGAAGAGGCAGAAATATGGGCAACTACTTCAAATATAGTTCGTATGGCAGACCATCGAGTCCCGCCGATTTGTCGCAGCTGACCTCAGCGCAGTAAAAACCTCCCGCTCCGTCACCCGGCCCTCGCAACTAGCCGCGCTAGCCGCCTGGAGACGGAGACAGTCAGCCAAATAGTCACTAAACTCAAGGACCGGAAGATCGGGCTGCTGCGTAAAATGCTCCTCGAAATGTTCTCGAACCCCCTCTCAGATCTCCCGAGTCGATTCCAGGGTGCCACCACTACCGTCATGCTGGCGTCCTTGTATGTCAGCAGTGCTGGTATCGCCTGATCACCTTCCCTCTTCAGCCTCATTGCTATTGTGTAGCAACCCAGGTGAGTCCCAGTTTTTGACCGTACTGGAGTCACCTGTTCTACCTCACTGTACTGGCTGAAAAGACATCCTAGTAGTTCCGCAGGTGTTTTGGTTGGCACGTTAAATACATGCACCTGAGTCCTTCTCTTGCCCTGGTATTCGGGTATTAGTTTGACTCTCATGCTTTATTTCTTGGAGGGAGAGTCTCTCTACATCGTCCTTGGTGAATAGGAGGATGTCCCACACAGTGAAGCTCCTCTGGTATAGGTATAGTACCGGGATGTTCAGTTTGTGGAGGAGCCCCACCATGTCTTCCTTCTTCATCCCCAGGAGGCGGTTTTCCGGCATATTAGAAATGGCAAAGGAGAGGACTCTGCTTTCAATCGCCTCCCAAATATCTGGTATGGGTTTTATATCTGCCCCCTCTATATATTGTCTGTACTTTGTCAGGTACAGGTCTCTATACTCTTGAGGGGACAGTTGTTTTTCTACGGTCTTCTCCCATGCAGACCCTCTTGGTGGTGTTGGTGTTGGTATGGGGTCTTTGGTGGAGTTAGACCGTTTTTGGTCTTTTAGTGAGGTCGACCCTGCCTGTTTATTGGCGACGCTTCCTGCCTCCCCATATTTCTTAGTCTGTCCTTTTGTGGGAGTGTCGTTTTTTATGATGCGGCTTCCTTTTCAGTGTCTTTTAGGCGTAGCTCTCCTTGGTTAGAGTCTTTTTCGGGAGCAGCTTCCCGTTTTGGGGAGTTCGCATCTTGGGGGGCGTGATTTTCTTTGTTTATTTTGGGGCCATCTGCCCTTCCTCGTTTGTGAGGTCCAGGCGGTATGCCCCCTAATTTTCTTGGTCTGTTCCCCTTTTGGGGGAGCAGCCCTCCTGTAGAGCGCTGCCTCCTTTATTCTCATTTTGGCCTGGCACCTCCTCGTTTTTGTGGTCGGAGTGAGATGCTTCGACCGATTTTGGTTTTGCTCCCCTTTTGGAGAGTCGTCCTCAGGGAGAGCTATTGGTAAATTTTCACCTTCCTAGGAAGCGTCCGATGATGTTATATCCGTAGTTATTGTTTTTGTTCCTCCTGTTGGGGAGCCGTCCTCTCGGGGAGCAGTAGCCCTCTGGCTTTGGGTATCCACATTGGTGGCCCCCGGGCTGCGGTGTCCCTTCTGGTTTCCTCTTCTTTTAAAAATCACCGAAAAGGGTGCCGTGGAGACGACATTCAAAATGGGGAGCCGACTTTGGCGCCAAAAAAAGTGGCGCCAAAAGATGGCAAGAGGGGAGATAGAACTGAGAGAGAGAGTGGGAAGTTAGTGGAAGGAAGAGAGAAAGTGTTTCTCACCCTCCCTCACGGGAAGGTCGTAAATTATCAACTCAGATCATCCCGCGAGGGGGGAGAGCAGAGAAAGACAGACAAAGTGGGGGTGCGGATAGAACGCTACCCAAACAAAAATCTCGTCAGAGTGTACCGGGCACGAAAATGTGTCGCCAGGACAGCACTACTTCGCGCGGTGTATGTATCAGAAAGATACTACACTTTGATCTTGGCCAAAAGGCCAAGAAAAGGGTATTTATTTGCTCCCCCACCGAACAAATTAGGCACAAGGCCGATTTTTAATGTGGGGAGTGAAGGGGAAATGGGACCAACTCATCGGGGATTAGGGAAGCTGGATAGTGACAATTGGTATGAAAGGTTGCCTCTACAATGACCAAGGTCTTATATGCACTTTGCTTGTAGTATCTGCCGGAACAGATTGTATTTATTTGCTCCCCCACCGAGCAAATTAGGCACAAGGCCAATTTTTAATGTGAGAGGTGAAGGGAGGGGGAAGGGAAAAAGGGGACCAGCTCCCGAGAGGAGGGAAATGGGAGCTGGTTAAATGTCAAGCATGTGGGGTTGCCCCCACATCTGGTCTTTGCTAGTCATAGCTAATCCTAGCTAGTCATAGCTTGCAGTATCTGCCGGAGCAGATGATATTTATTTGCTCCCCCACCGAGCAAATTAGACACAAGGCCAATTTTTAATGTGAGGAGTGAAGGGAGGGGGAAGGGAAAAAGGGGGACCAGCTCCCGAGAGGTGGGAAATGGGAGCTGTTTAAAGGTCAGGCATGTGGGGTTGCCCCCACATCTGGTCTTTGCTAGTCATAGCTAGTCCTAGCTAGTCATAGCTTGCAGTATCTGCCGGAACAGATGGTATTTATTTGCTCCCCCACCGAGCAAATTAGGCACAAGGCCGATTTTCAATGTGAGGAGTGAAGGGAGGGGGAAGGGGAAAAGGGGACCAGCTCCCGAGAGGTGGGAAATGGGAGCTGGTCAAAGGTCAGACATGTGGGGTCGCCCCCACATCTGGTCTTTGCTAGTCATAGCTAGTCATAGCTAGTCATAGCTTGCAGTATCTGCCGTTACAGATGCTACACTTTGATCTTGGCCAAAATGCCAAGCACAAAAGTGTTACGGACAGATTGACAGTCGACCGGCTGACAGACCAACTTACTGATCGACGGACCGATGGAGTGACTTATAGAGTCGCTTGCACGCGACTAAAAACCGTCTGGAAACTTATTGAATGCACATCGTATATGAAAATATTAGATTAAAACACAATTCAATGACTGTAGCAATAAAAAAAAACTAAATTTACGCGGAGATAATAGTAAACATGTTTTTGGACCATCTTGCATGGATCGAGTATCAGTTTTTGAGTGGCATAAGAAAATCAAGGACGGCAGGGAGATGTTAAGATTAACAAGTGACTCGAAAATTTTCAAACCTCTGGAATAGCAATTGCACCTACTAATGGATCTCATCATATTCATGAAAAACCAAAAATCGCAAACTTTTTCTTACTTATAACCACCGCTTAGCAAAGCACAGAGGACACCTGAGG
The DNA here is from genome assembly GCF_053919585.1 of Euprymna scolopes. Lineage (NCBI taxonomy): Eukaryota > Metazoa > Mollusca > Cephalopoda > Sepiida > Sepiolidae > Euprymna > Euprymna scolopes. The sequence goes on from NC_136506.1 coordinate 104,823,833, forward strand.
AAATGAGTTACAAACGATGAACGCTATCACGCGATAACTTGTACACAGCGAGTGGAATGCGTACACGATTTCTTAGCAGGGGGTGATTGTCACATAGGACTAATCAAAAAGTATTTGTTCAAATAAGACTTGAGGACAATCGAGCGGTAGCTATCTTGGAATTTTCTACGTAGTTCTATTTTTTGCTACACACATTTGACACTTTGACAAAGAAACTTGTTTTAAATAAAAAAAATCTGATTAACCTTTGATGTAGAAAGAGAGAGATGGAAAAAAGGATGTTCGTTGCTGTGGTTGTAGAAAATCGAACTCTTGCTGTAAATGTTTTAATAAGAGCACATGACGTGGGGTTATTGCTCAGTGTGCCACCTACTCTGAACGTAGAAAGAGGCTAGCGTAATCTTGTAATGTTGTGACCCTTTGGGCTGTGATCATAGCGTAGTATCTGTGTCAACTGTGACAAGCAGGGCCAAGGGTCAAAACATTATTATTATTATTATTATTATTATTATTATTATTGTTGTTGTTGTTGTTGTTGCTCTTGTTGCTGTTAATTGATTCGAGCGACAGCGGGTCGCTGGATCGATTATTATATTAGAAAAATATACAATTAGATTGGGGAAAAGCTATTAACAGCTGAAATAATAATATTATCGCTACAAAAGGAGAGTGAAAATAGAAAATAAATGCAAACATATTTTTGGTTTGCATAAACAAATAACTAGAGTGAGGTTATATCAGCTGTTAGACTGAGACACGTAATGAGATGTAAATTTGTGGAGATTTTACAAGGGAGATAATAAAATCTCAGCAAATCATTTCTTCTTTAAACCAAAAAACAAATTTATTATAATCTGGAGATAGAGCATCTGTCTACAGATCGAATGATCCCCCGTACGAGCCCGAGTGTACCTCATTATTTTATTTTAATTTGTTTATTTATTAATGAGTTCAATTTACGATAGAAGAAGAACACCATTTAAAATCGCCGCAAATTATTTGTTCGTTTGCATATTTTAAAATTGCACATTAATCAGGGATAACTGCTCCCGGGCATCTATAGTCAAGCCTAAATATCAACTTGCGTGATATTGTAAACAAACACCGACAGAATTTGATGAACGACATTATCGTTATTTTTTTTTAATTTGGTTTTGTTAATTATTTCTCGTAATATATAATAATCAAAAGAGGATTGCTCCTATTATAATACATGCGCACTCTGCATAAATTAAACTATCTTGTTTAAGCGTATTGTGCGACTGGGCAACGCCAAGCTGCCAGCTAGTATATTATAAAGTACATTAATCAGATTATATAGAAAAGCCTATAATGCTGAGTTGGCGTGTACGGATATCAGAGATATATTTTAGGATATCAAATATAAAGATAAGAATGTGGATTCCAACTGGTTGCAGGGCTACCCGGCGTTGCTCGGGACCGTATAGACAATGAAAAAACAAAAGCAGATATTGAACATATGTTTTATTCTTAGGGGGAGAGGAATCTTTCATCTCTATGTATTATTTGTTTTATCTACCCTAGGACTGGTATTGTTCATGTTTTATACCTAGCATAGGTAATTTACAGCATGTATATGAAATTGTTTTACCTTAAATGATGTTCTGACATTATCCGGTCCTGGATATGACCTTAAACTATATTCAGTGGTGAGGCCCCAGCTTGCGGGCTTTGTGGAGTGTGGAGCCACTCCTTAATTGCTATTGCTTCCAGGTTCACTCTGAACCGGAGTGGTAGTACCTGTTAGGGTCCCAACTATGGGTTAAATAGAAACTGACTTGAAAACAACAAATCTATTCTATTAAAAAATCTTTTCTTCAAAATAACTAGATTCGGCATTAAATAACCTTAAAAGGGTTTATATGCCGTAAAACAAAAACAACCAACCAACTGACATTATCCGTTTTCCAAACACCGCTCTCGGTAGTATTTCTTGGAATATGAGTGACAATTATACACCATTTCTCTCTTAGTTTCCCCTCTCTGTCCTGCTCTAAGTAAATCTGTCGACCTAGTCCACAAATTCCAAAATTTCATCATGACAAGTTTCAAGAAAAAATACACGATTAAACCCGGTTCTCCAACTTCCAACGTAGACCCCTACTACCATGTCTCCTTCTCCAACATCAGGGGTCTACGTTCTAACCTTCCAGAGGTTGAAACCCAATTACAGGAGACTAAACCAGACCTTTTATTTTTAAGTGAAACTGGCATTGGACAGGCTATTTCCCTAGATGAGTTTGCAATTACAGGATACTCTAACTTAACTTCTAAATCTGACCCCCAAGATCGCCATGGGCATGGAATATGTGCCTATATTAAAGATAGCTTTCCATGTGGGAGGGACATCTCCAGGGAAGATCCTAACTTACCCTATATGTGCTTCCGGGTTGCTTTAGCTCACACTACTGCATTTATATTTACTCTCTATCGCCCCCACAACAGCGGAGTTACTATCTTTCAAAGCATATCTGAGAAAATTGACCAAGTCCTTTCTACTTATCCTTCAGCTAACATTCACGTATGTGGAGACTTCAATGTTCACAACGTCGAATGGTTGACCCACTCAAACAAGACCGATGATGAGGGGAGGTTCTGTCATGATTTCTCCATTGCCTATGACCTCACTCAGATTGTTCAGGAACCTACCCGTGTGCCCGATAATGACGGCCAGTATGCGAGCCTACTAAACCTTTTTCTCACAACTTGCCCTGAACTATGTTCAGTTTCTGTTCTGTCGCCTCTTGGATCTTCCGACCACTCTGTTGTATCAATTAAGATAAAAATGAAATGTAATAAGTCCCCAGACGTACCACTTCATCGTACAGTATATCGATACACTAAGGCTGACTGGGATAGCTTCCGTACATTTATATCTGATCTACCTCTGCATTCCATGTTTAAAAAGGATGTGTCCTCTATAGTATTAGACCTAACTGAATGGTTAATTGTAGGTATTGACCATTTCATACCCTCTAAAAAGTTTCAGCAAAAACCTAACAGCCAGCCATGGTTCTCTCCAGAATGTGCTGCTGCCATTGCGCACAGAAATCACTTTTTCCACTGCTTCAAACGTAATAGATGTATGGAAACTAAAGCCGTTTTCAGGACTGCCAGCAACCATTGTAAGAAAGTAATAAGGAACGCAAGAGAGTTGTATGCTCAATCTGTTAAGTCCAAAGTAGCTGAGCAGCGGCTTGGTTCCCACCAGTTTTGGCAAATAGCAAACAGAATCCTGAACAGAAGCGTGTGCTCCATCCCAACTATTATCAATGGACCTGAGGTAATCTCGTCAGCATCAGACAAAGCCAAACTCTTTGTCAAGAACTTTGCAGCTAATTCTACCCTTTGCGACCAAGACCGCCAACCCCCAATATTTCCTCCTGTATCAGAAAACACGCTATGTGATATACGTATATCTGTACGTGATGTTGCCAAGCTAATCAAAAACCTTGATTCCAGTAAAGCAACTGGCCCTGATGGTATTCCAATTATAGTACTCAAAAAACTTCAACCTGAACTAGCGCCCATACTTACAAAACTGTTTAAACGTTGTCTTAAGGAGAATAGTTTCCCATCTCCCTGGAAAATCTCATCAGTATGCCCTGTATTTAAGAATTCAGGTGATCGCTCATCCCCCTCTCAGTACAGGCCAATAAGTCTCCTGTGCGTCATGAGTAAGTTGCTAGAATCTGTGTTAAATACAGAAGTAATCAAACATCTCAACAAAAATAACCTTCTTAGTGACACTCAATATGGTTTCCGTTCTGCTAGATCTACAGCAGATGTCCTTACAGTTATATCGCATAGGATTAGCAAATCTCTCGACGGTGGCAATCTTTCTAGGGCAATTGCTCTTGACATATCTAAAGCCTTTGATAGGGTATGGCATAAAGGTTTACTTCATAAGATCGCTAGCTATGGTATAGCTGGAAAAGTCTTCTCAATTATTAAATCATTTCTTTCTGATAGGTTCATAAGAGTAGTAGTTGAGGGGCAAAAATCAGAAGCTCACAGTATTAATGCCGGTGTCCCTCAGGGATCCATCCTGGGCCCAACTCTTTTCCTGATCTACATTAATGATCTTCCAAATCATATCCTTACATCATTTGTAGACATTTATGCTGACGACACTACCATTTATGGTACCACATCTAAGACAGTAAACGAGCAAGTACTCTCCAATTCTCTCTCCTCTGATCTTGAGCATGTAGTACAATGGGGAAAGGAGTGGCTGGTTACTTTTAATGCATCTAAAACCAAGCTTCTCTCTTTACATCATCAACATTTTAATCCACATTTGTCATCAATTGAAATGAATGGCTCTCGTCTTCAGGAGGCCTCAAGTTTTGACAAGCTTCTGGGCTTGACCATTACTCCTGATCTTAAATGGAACACGTATATCAAATCTGTTGCCAAGGCCGCTGGAAAAATGGTGGGATCTTTCTATCGATCCAGTAGATATCTCACTGCTGATGCTATTCTCTATCTATATAAGAGCCAGGTACGTCCAAGGATGGAATACTGTTGCCACATCTGGGCAGGAGCTGCTAGAAAGGACTTGTCCTGCCTTGATAGAGTTCAAAATAGACTTCGTAGCCTCGTAGGAGATGTCCTTTTCTCCTCCTTACAACCTCTATCTCACAGAAGAGATGTTGCGAGTTTGTCTCTGATGTATCGTTATTTTCATGGAAAGTGTTCAACTGAGCTTCAATCTATGGTCCCCCCTCGCCAAACTTTCACAAGAAACACTCGTCTAGCTGTAAACACTATCAATAATTTCCCCCACTCTTTATCTGTGCCTAAACCTAAACATAGATTCCATGAACAAAGCTTCTTTCTTAGAACTGCACGCCTGTGGAATTGTCTTCAGTTTTCCTGCTTTCCGGCTGACTACAATATGGTTGTGTTCAAGTCTAAGGTAAATAAGTTCTTGATGAGCCGTTCCATATAAGTTATTAAATTTACCAAATTTTCATTACTAATGATTACTATATTGACCAACTTCTACTGTACACTCTTTAACTCTTATCCTTGAGTGGCCTCTGGGCCTTGATAATGTGGTGATGCCTTTGTAAAAAAAAAAAAAAAAAAAACATAAAGTTACGGTAGTTTTCGGCCTCTTAATGCTCAGATCGGGATAGTATGATTCCATTATATTCTTTGACCCCCCCAACCACCCCACTCCATCATCAATTTCCATGTAACTTACTATTCATTTTATGGGTGAGTCGACTTTAACGATTTTAAATGTATATCAGAGCAATTTTTCGAAATGTGATGTCCCCTTACGAATATTAATATTATGTTTAATTTGACCAGAAAAAGGTAAACTACAATTCGTACGTCAATCAATAAAACATCGTGATAAAATGTGGAGACACTGGTAGACACATTGTAATGCCTTTTTGTTTTCTGCGGCAAAAGTCCGTTCACTATGTAACGGACGACCTTTTGGAGTATTGATTACCTAACGAGGATAAGGGCTATTTTAACACCTTAATCGTTAAACACACAGATTAAATAGAAGCATATTTAAAATGCCCCTTTCATACCATATAACTTGTTCAAATTGTTGTAATCCATTAAAACATTGAATTTGATTAATACAAGACTAAGGAAATAACCAACAACTTTCCACCGAACAACATATTTGCTGTCTCTAATTAAGGTTACTGTACAGTTTCGTGTGTAGGAAAGAAAATCCGATAGCCCTAAAGGGAATTTCGGCAACCATCATCTATCAATAACTGTTAGGGTTAATGTCTTGTCTGGACGCTAATGTTCATTGGAGAGTACCGAAGGCGTTCCCTTTGGTCGTTTCGTCAAATTAAAATTGAAGAGGTCAGACATGGCGAGGAGAGAACGCCAGTCTCGCAGTTCATTATCGCTCGACAAGCAAATGAGCCAAGACAACTTCCGGTAGTGCCTCGTCATTTCGACCGCCAGGATCAAACAACAAAAATATCGATCAGAAATCGATTATACAAATGGTTCTTTATGAGTATCTATTTGTATACAAAATCTGACATAATATATATCAATTAATACTTGTGTTGTATAATGCATGTAGTTGTTTTACGTATTATTTATGGACAAGCAAGAAAAGCGAAAAAATATGTTTTTTTTTACTAAAAAATCGAACAAACATTTGCGATTCTGTTGAGATTCTCAGGATTTCTACGGCATCCTTACTTCGTCAAAACCCATTCGGGGAATGTTGGAAGTTATATCGACAGAAACGTTATAAGAATAACATCCACGATGAGGACAGTAGTCCGAATAATCCAACTAATACGCATGTAATGACGAATACTCATGTAAAATGATTATCTTTTGATGTATTGCATTTAGGATTATTAAATAAAGTAAAAGTAGTTTGTTTTCTTTGGACTATTCAAACAATTATTATCATCCTAACTATTATTCGCACAACGTCTCTGCTGTTTTATCGCAATTTTCATGGCAAGTGGTCGTCTGAGCTCCAATCTATAGTCCCCACTCGTCAAACTTTCACGGAAACACTCGTCTAGCTGAAAACACTAACAATAATTCCCACACTCTTTATCTTTGCCTAAAAATAATCGTAGATTCCATGAACAATCTTGCTTTCGTATAACTGCATAGCTGTGAAACTTTTTCCTTTTGTCTGCTTTTCAACTGACTATAATGGTCGTCTTCATATCCAACATGAACAAGTTCTCCAATTTATCAAATTTCAACTACTAGCAATTATTACGACATTGCCCCATCGACCATTGTTCGCTTATTGACCCTTATCCTTGAATGGCCTTCGGGTCTTGATAAGTGGTAACTCCTTTGTAAAAAAAACAAAAAACACACAGATATGCTTAAAATAAACAATTATTTATTTTTTTAAAATGCAACATTTTCGGCGAGTATAGAGCCTTCGTCGGAGGAGAAATAGCTTTCTCTTTTTTGTAGCATGTTGTTGCTGTAAAGCCGAGATACGTTCGTTTTTTTTTTCAACGATAATATTTTAAATTACCAAATCAAGAGAACCCGTGGTCAGGCGTGAATTGAATTATGGTGATTTTTTTCTCTGTTGTTTTTTAATCTGATACTTAGATTATCGACTTTCGATACTTGTAGAAGACGTTGTGATATAAAACATTGCTGAGAACACTCCCACACACATAAAGACTATTTGTGTAAAATAAGGAAAATAAACAAGTGTCTTATATATATATATAAATCCTTTAATTTTTTACTTCCGTGTTCGTTATTTTTGGATAATCTTATTTTTCGCTATTACATAATAAACGCCATAAAAATTGCTATGCCACTCAAATTATCCATAGGTGCTGGATATAACCTTAAACTATATCCGATAGTGAGGCCCCAGCTTGCGGGCTTTGGGGAGTGTGGAGCCACCCATTAATTGCCATTGCTCCCAGGTCCATTATGATCCGGAGTAGTAGTACCTGTTAGTGTCCCGACTAGGGTTAAATAGAAACTGACTTGAAAAAAAAAATATTCTATCAAAAGTTTTCTTCAAAATAACTGGATTCGGCATTAAATAACCTGAAAAAGGGTTGATATGCCGTAAAATAAAACAACCAACCAGCCATAAAATTATCCATAAGTTAAAAAAAATTTAATGATTCGAAATAATCTTTATTCCTTCGCTGCTTGCAAACAGATTTTTCTACAAACCAAGATTACACAAAATTTTGATTTTTATGAACTTTTTAGATTTTAATAGAAATCTACATGTAAACATTGTCTTCTATCATCATTTTGTTTTGTAATACTTAATCTCTCAATATCATTTCATCTGGCTTTTAATCATTTAATTTTAATAGGTCCTTTAACTTTAAAATCTTTCGCTATTTCATGAACTCTTTACACATTTTTTTATTTGCTTTTATGATTAGTTTTCATATAATGCTGTTTAAATTGATGCCAGTAGCAGCTAATATCTTTGATCTGATCAGAAAACGAATCTTTTTAACCTCCATGGAACAAGGAAATTAAACTATACCGTAGCTGAGTATCCTGTCTAACAAACTATTCATGTAAAATATAATTTACAGTCTAAAATGTGTTCTCCTCTCTCTCTCTCTCTTTTTCTCTCTCTCTTTTTCTCTCTCTCTTTCTCTCTCTCCCTCTCTCTCTATATATATATATAATTTAGACAGCGAAACAACGTCGCAGCCAACAAGAGTCATGACAGTCAACGAACCGGACGTCCAAGACTCGAGTTATATATATATATATATATATATATATATATATATATATATATATATGTATATATATATAATTATATAATAATAATAATAATAATAATGATAATAATAATAATAATAATAATAATAATAATAAAAAGAAGAAGAAGAAGAATAGCATTCATTGAAACTCCGCGAAATAAGGGCTTTATAAATTGTTTTTTGAAGTATTCAGTCAGACAATAAATTTTGATTTTAAAGTTCAACTTTTTTCCCTATATTTGCAAAATACATACAGCAACTTGCCTTTTGCATATATATATATATATATATATATATATATATATATATATATATATATATATATATATATATATAACAGCGTTCTGCGTGCTCTAAATATCTCTAAAAAGGTATTAATTCAATTAATAATAAATATTAAAAATATAATAAAAATTATAATACTATTTATTACATTTTACATTTACAGCAATATTATTAAGCAGAAACTTTCACAAGAAACACTCGTCTAGCTGAGAACACTATCAATAGATTCCCCCCACTGTTTATCTGTGCCTAAATGTAGATCCCATGAACAAAGCTCTTTTATTTTAAGTGCACGCCTGTGGAGCTGTCTTCTGTTATCTTGCTTTCCAGCTGACTACAATCTGATTGTCTTCAAGTCCAACGTAAACAAGTTTTTGATGAGACGTTCCACTTAAGTTAACAAATTTACCGAATTTCCATTACTAACGATTACTATATAGTCCAATTGACTACTGTACACTCTTAACCCTTATCCTCGAGTGGTATCTTGGCCTTGAGAAGTGGTGCTGCATGTAAAAAACCTCTAGAATTTTAATTCATGGCAATAATACTATTATCTCAATATATTATTTTCTAAATTTTAGTACTGAATTTATTATTATCATTATTATTGTTGTTGTTGTTGTTGTTGTTGTTGTTGTTGTTTTTGCTTTTGTTAGTTATTAATATTGCTCTTACCATTACTATATATGATTGTTTTTTATTTTTAAATTAAGCTTTTTCTCCTAATTAATGTTAGGATAAACATGGTTTTGTAATTCTTTCCCGCCTATCATATACTGCTATGATGATGATAATGATGATGATGATGATGATGATCATCATCATCATCATCATCATCATCATGCGTTCACTTTCAGACAAGATATACGCACGTTTGAAATGGATTTTCTCAATTGTGTCATGATACGTTTATTTGGCATTTAAAACCTAAAGTAAAGCTTTTATTTACAGATAATTCTGAGAAATTAACAGTAGATTCTCTTTAGTGCAATGTGGACTATAATATAATGTGAATTAAGTCTCTGTGGGGAGACAGGTAAAGCTGACTCCTGATACACTACGGGGATGCCCCTATGTAGAGCTGATAATCAATCGATTGGATTAAAAAATGGGTGATTTCACCGATTTCGGTGACAAAAAAGTTTGGGAAAGTGGAACATTTTTTTATCTTCATTCAATCCTGGGTAACATCGAGTCTCTTTGCTAGTATATATATATATATATATATATATATATATATATATATATATATTTATGCAAAAATAATGTCGTCTTTTGACGTTAGACTTCAAGTAAAAAACATTTGCAGAAACCTAATTTATATATGCATAGATCATCGTATAACGATTAGATCACTCTCTGACTGACGTAAATGAACATTTGAAATTAAAATGTTTAAATTCGACGTTATTTCACGCGGTTAATGGTAGCCGAATGGATTAGGTCTTCGCTAAACCGAGCCAGAGATGTCTCGTGATGCGGGGTTCGAATCGTTCGACTGGTATTAATCGTGACATCCTGCACTGAAGGTTCCCGAAAGGATGAAACACTAGTGTCTGTAGGTATTTAATAATTATTATAGCAAAAAAATAATTATATATATATATATATATGGGTGGTGTTAGTGTATACGTCTTGATGAATCAATATCCATGCATGTTGAATCTGCAGTTATAATTAATATTTGGCCTTTACGTTCCAACAATTCTGGCTTTCGTCCTAGTTATATGCATTTTTAAAAAATCTATTATTGCTTCCCAAACTAAAAGGCCAAATGTTGATATTCCTAGACGGGAAAGACAAGTAAATATTTCCGTTCCTATCCTCACACGAATAGACCCGGAGAGTTCTATCGATCTTTTTCAATCACACTCGACATCATCTATTCAATCATCGAACGAAGATTGAATAAGGAACAGACAGAAAACTATAAAGTGTATCTTTGTATTAGCTTGAAAATAATGTAGTTTTCTTTTCATTCTTCCTATTACCCACATTATTTTCAAACTCAGTCAAATCCCATATGAATATCATAGTGTATTATACAACTAAAATATCGCCTGGTGTTACGCAGTCTTAACATGCATTTCAAAATATTTGATTTATGCACCTATTATATTTATGATGGTAGAGCCAATTTTATATTGATTATCATGTCGTAGTGGTTATTTCAAAAGTTATAACAGGCAGTAAAACTCGAAACCAAGACATAAACTCTACAGCGTTATTCGTTACAATCTGTGCTATGCCGATATGCGTATATAAACGTAAAACAATAGCATAGTTAAACTTATAACTTTATTAATGCACACAAAGAAATTACACGGTTAGTCCACTTACGACTACTAAGTTCCAAGTTTTAAATTTTGACCGTTTAGCAGCTATTTTTATCGGCTAAGAACATAATCGCACGTTTTCTATCTCCCAATTACCTATATATAACGTTTCAAGACAGTAGACTCAAAAATGACATTATAATTTGGAGAAACTCTTCCGAACACACAGACAAGGAAACTTATATATATATATATATATATATATATACATATATATAGATAGATAGATAGAAACATAGATAGATAAATAGATTTGTTGCTGTTGTTGTTTTTAACGATTATTACCGTTAAATATTGGCTTCTCCTCGAAGCTCATTTTTTATTTACTTAGAAAGTCGCCCATAATTTGTGTGAACGTATATAACATTTTATTTATTCTTTTTGTTATTTTTAAAACAGTAATCTCCGTACAATCGTGTTTCAAAGTAACTACCTCTCATCAGCGTGGCTTTACTGTTTCTAGGAATCGAACTCCAGAACATGTTACTGCGTTAAACATGGTCTGGAGTCTGATTCCTAGAAACAGTCAAGCTACACTGATGAAAGGTAATTACCTTGAAACACGCGTGTACGTAGAGTACTATATATATATATATATATATATATATATATATATATATATATATATATATGTATGTATACATGTATATTTTAATTTTATGCAGATATCGTACTTATCATTATAAAGTCAATTCATTATCGATTATTATTATAACTTTATTCCTAATTTAACTAAATGATTAAAAAGTATGACTTGGCTGTCATCAGTAAGAATCGAAAGGAAAATAAAACATTGTAAATAGCATAAATGTATATTAACGCAAGCGTAGAGGAGCACTTTAAGTCGACTTACACCTGCCATTTTTTTTTAATTTTTAACTTTTTGCAGCAATTTTTATCGACTAAAACTGAAATAGAAATTATTTCATGGGGTGGTTCAAATTTTTACATATATCAATTTTGAAATCTTTAAACCACAAATTGGCATAGGGATTTGATAGATCCCTTTCTCGGACAGAGAGATAAGGCCACTTTAATATATATATATATATATATATATATATATATATATATATATATATATACCAATAAATTGGGCGTCCGATCTTGCCGGGTTTTAAAAATATGATTAAATATACATTAATTCATGCAAAGTTCGTATTAACGGAACAAATTCTTATTGAAAATTATATATAACGCTGATTTCAAAAGTAAAAAAAAAATAGTTTGTCTACTATCAGTTAAAATCGAAACCAAATCATTTAGCGTTGCAGTTGCTTCTCTTATGACATAATCATCGGGAAATAAGTACGACAGATTTGAAATTAAACGACTTGAATAAATGATTCGAATTTGGGCATGCTTAGATAGAAGTAAAAATATGTCGGCAGGTTGAAATGAACAAAGTGCATTACAACTAGCCGATATATCATTGTAGCACGTATTATTTATCCGTCCACAGATTTTACTCGTAATAAACCATGATTGCGTATGATTACTGTTCCCTGTTAATTTCAGTGTCATGTGTTCGAACGTGTTATATCCTTACTTTAAATAAGAATACATCAAGAAATACGGGATTATGGGTGAAAGACAAAGGGGGTTATTTACAAGGGAATACACGTGACATAAGATTTGCTCGACATATTTTTTATTCTCTTCCTGTCCTTTTCCCTTCTGTCTCAATCACGTGAGATGGTCAATATATCTATAGTTTATTTCATCTATGAAAGGATGTTAGGTTATTCCTTACATCAAAACTGTTCATCAGTTAAATATTTACACATACATACAGGCAAACAGACACACACACATCTACTGTTTAATTTATATAGATAGATTAAAAAAATATAAAACTCAATGTTTGTCAATGTTTCCGTCCAGAAAAGTATAATTGTTGATATAAATTATTTTTATTCGCATTAGTTCTGTATTCCCGTCGGTTATCTTGATTGTTGTTATTATTATTATTATTATTATTATTATTATTATTATTATTATTATTATTATTATTATTATTATTTATCATCTTTTTTTATCAACACATATTTATAATATAATGAATATACAGACACACATATATATATATATGCATATACATGAACACTCACACACACGCACACACACACACACATATATATAATATATATATATAATATATATATATATATATATATATATATACTTCAGAATAAAATTATCTAACAATCAACTGGTATAGACACCTGTGATTATAAGTCATACACATATTGCTAATATTTGCTCATCTGAAGAGATGGTAGACATATTGCTAATGTTTTCTTTTATGAAAAGATGGTAGATATCGTAATCGTGTAGGATAAGGGGTTATAATATTTCAAATGGATTCTTTGTCTTACATAGAATAATAAAAAATCTTTTGATTTGAAATTTAACCATTTCACGTCATAAATATTTACATTTATTGAATGACTAAAATGTTCTGACATCGTTTTATTGTTACAAAAAAAAAGGTACTTTGATTTTAACAAGAATTATATCTTTAATTTTATTTTTATTTCGGACTATTAGTCTCATCTTTATTAGTTGTGGGTTTTTTTTTCGATCTTTTTATTGGTTCACAACGTTTCGGCCAACTTCCTCTGGCCTTCGTCAGGTGGTAACCGCGACGGATAGGAACTTCGAATCTCCTAACTGCATTCTCAGCCATCACTACCATCCGTAGTTGTTGTCGTCTCACCACATTTTTGACCAATTACCTCTGGCACGCTTTGGGTGGGATTGAAACCGCTATCTTCAGACAATGTTCATCTGGAACCGTAGAGATTCAACATCTCTATCAACTGCGCCACGGGCCCCGAAGGGCGACCAAGGTTGGATTCTTTGATCTTATAAATCCACGTTTATTTTATTATCTGATCTTCCATAGTCGGGTCCGTACCGATTCGTATTCCTTTTGGAATTCATTTTTTGAGATGAGCATTATATGTTTAATTTAATTTTTATTTCGGACTATTAGTCTCATCTTTATTAGTTGTGTTTTTTTTTCTTTTTTTTTTTTTGATCGCCCTTCGGGGCCCGTGGCGCAGTTGATAGAGATGTTGAATCTCTACGGTTCCAGATGAACATTGTCTGAAGATAGCGTGCCAGAGGTAATTGGTCAAAAATGTGGTGAGACGACAACAACTACGGATGGCAGTGATGGCTGAGAATGCAGTTAGGAGATTCGAAGTTCCTATCCGTCGCGGTTACCACCTGGCGAAGGCCAGAGGAAGTTGGCCGAAACGTTGTGAACCAATAAAAAGATCGAAAAAAAACCCCACAACTAATAAAGATGAGACTAATAGTCCGAAATAAAAATACAATTAAACATATAATGCTCATCTCAAAAAATGAATTCCAAAATGAATAAGAATTATATCCCTTGCATTTTGCTTTGTTGAATTAGAAAATAAAATGATTTGTAGAATAAGCCCCTTTGCACCCCATATTTTCTTCCCTTTTGATCCTCTCTGCTCAAAAGGAAATAGTTTGGTTGGCCACCGAATTCAAAACTGGTGGCTCTTTTAGAGGCACATGCGAAACGAAAATATCAGATATAAAAAAAAAGTTTCATCAGCGAGAATAAACGGTGTGTGAAAGCTTAATATTTCGACATTCCAGAACATTTATATGTCCTTATTTCTAAACTTTGTTGACTTTTATGGAGTTGTGGCACTATTCTTCTTCCACGCCTTCATTTTTCCGCTCTCTCTTTTAATTCCTTCGCAGTTTTTATATTCTTATTGAATAAATATGCTTGTCAATACTTACGTGATGTTATCTTCGCAGTTTATTTTTGAAGTCAGTTGCTTGCTGTAACGAGATTTTGCACACTGTTCGATCATAAGGCCTCTATCTTTATAAACAAGAGGTATACTACCCGTCTGTTTCTCTTTTCCAATAAATATATTACTTTGTCTATAAAACTGAAAAAAAATCTATTTTGAAACACCTATTGTTATTATACCTCGAAATACTAACATAATGATCGTAATTTTCAAGTCTTAAGAGATGTTATCTCTTTCTCACGACGTACAAATGCGGCAGAAGGTTAAGAAAACATGATGTGAGAACTCTAGTGAAAGTGTACTCTGTCCAGAAAAAAATGTCTGAGCAAATCCATCGATATTCCCTGATATGATTGCCTTAGAGGATCCACAGGAAACTTACCTCTTTCCAACAGATTAAAAGTTGAAATTGATTACCTTCTTTTCGATAGTATGAAGTGCTTTCAATAAGTTTTCGGTCCTGGATATGATCTTAAACTATATCCAATGGTGCGGCCCCAGATTGCGGGCTTTGTGGAGTGTCGAGTCACCCTTTAATTGCCATTGTTCCCAGGTCCACTCTGACCCGGAGTGGTAGTACCTGTTAGGGGCCCAACTATGAGTTAAATAGAAACTGACTTGAAAACAACAAATATATTCTATTAAAAAATCTTTCTTCAAAATCTTTGGATTTGGCATTAAATATAAAAAAAAAAGGTTGATATGCCGTAAAACAGAAACAACCAACCAAATCAAGACGTTTCCAGACTTTTTCGTATTGATAGTAGACATATTAAACTCTAGTGACCTTCGAAGTAATCTCCCCCGACTGCAATGCACTTAATGTACCATTCCAACAACTTTTCTAAGGCCCCATGGATATTCTCTTATTTGAGTGTGTCAATGACCCTTGTAACAGCCTATTTCATCTCCTCAGTTTTCTCATAAGAACAGCTTGTAAGGTTTTCCTGGAGCTTAAGAAATAAACAAAACTAAAAGAGAGCAAGTAGACTATAGCAGGATGAGAAAAAGTCTTGATGCCAATCTTAGTTAAATAGTCTGTGACAAAGATAGAATTGTGGACTGGCGCATTCGCGCAAATCTTCCATATCTTTAGTTGCTCGCGAATATTTGTGTACACGGTTCCTACACAGATATCAAACTGTACACGTATTGTCTCAATAGACACACAACGATTATTTTCCTTGAAATTCCTTATTTGGCCAATCAACTCTGGTGTTTTGATTTCCTTATTCCCTCCACACCTTTCATCATTCCTCACAGACTCCATGCCTTCTTTGATTGTTTTATGTCGCTTCAAAACTGATGCTCAATTCATGAACGATGGTTCGAAAGAAGTCTGAAGCTGCCATATGTTGCATTTTTTTCTGTCGCACGGCTATAAGGAAGTTTTTTCTAGAGTTCTACGCCGTCAATATCTGCAAAAGAGAGTAAAATTTCCGCCCATGAAAGCATAAGTTCAGTCAAAAACAAGTCAACTGTAAACGTTAGATGGATAGATTGCGATCAGGAAAACATTCTTTCCTCTTTGTAAGAATCATTGTCCATGAAATGCGAGGACGAACGGACAATATAAAAGAAAAGAAAGTTACGAGTTAAAAAAAAACAAAACAAAAAAAACAAAAAAAAAAACAAAAGCAATGCCTAAATCCTTAGAAAATTATTCAAGTTCCAAAAAATTTTGTTCATAGATCAAATGAGGATGAACTCCGGTCCTTATTTCCAAACAATCGCCATGGAAATGAGGAGAATTAGAAACTATTAAACCCCGAATTCGGGCGAATACTATAGACAATATAGAGTGTTTTAACAGACCGACGTCGTGAACATTGCATACGCGCTCGTTGACTGCATTTTTGTTATGATTCAATAGACAATGCCCATCCTTAGGTATTCTGAAACGGGCTTGATAATTATAATAAACAATAATTATTTTTTATGTAAGAGAGAGAGGGAGAGAGAGAGAGAGAGGGAGAGGGAGAAGAGAGAAGGATAAAATGGGGTGCTTTTGTTGTTCTTACTGGAACTAGGCGTTCTTGCTCTTAATATACGTTGGGGGTTGAATTTACCATTTTCATTATTCAAAGCCGGGGTTTTGGAATCGACTTTTTTTGGTATGATTTTATTGCAATGATAAACGCTTAGCAAAAATCTAACAAGTGATATAACTTGAAAATGTGCTCTCTTAGGAGGTAACTGTTCGCGGCGAAAACACACGAAATAGACACTGAAAGGTATCATCCTTATCTTTCATATGAAATTATATTACAACACTATTTGCACTTCGGTGAGTCATATTTATTTGCTAATTGTTCTTATCTTTTTTACTACGGGTAAAATTGTGGATGCTAACAAATAACGTCGTGTTCTATAAATGCTTTTGTGTGACGGATAAAAAAATCAGACACCTTGTTCAGATCTTGCATCGATATTGCTGCTTCGTGATCGACAAGGTTCCTTTATTAAAATATTAATCAATAGATCAGGCGATCGATTATTTGTCGTTTGAACTCGCACAGATCTGCCTTATGCATCACGCATTAATTAATAGGATTAGAGTGTATCCGAAGTAAGGGGTTCACAAACGTCAAGAATATCATATTTGAATTGAAAATGTGGTTCAATATGATTCAATAATTAATTTCTGATTTGCATTTGTGTTGCTTCCTTTTAACGAAACACCAACATCTGTTCCGGTTTTTAAGTTCGGTGAGTTAATTAGAATTGAGATAATTTGATTTGGTTCCGATGAGGACATAAAACATTTATGAATTAGATATTTTCCAACCGATAGTAAAAAAGAGAACATTTTCTTTTGAATATTTCAAACACAAAATTTATCAACAATTTTACCGGAAAATAATAAACTGCGAGAAAATCCTATCGGAATTAGTCCATATATATATATATATATATATATATATATATATATATATATATATATATATATATATATATATATATATATATATATATATATATATAGTAATTTATAAAATATATATGGCGATTAAGCTACACTGAATATTGTGCGTTTCATCCACTATAGGATTCGTATGTTTTTATTAGCGATACTTTTTGAATGAATTCAATTATTTATACGAAATTGCATTTTAACCTAAATGCGAGTTGGGAATAATTTTCCCTTTGACCAAATTGGTACCCCCTTCAATGGGGAGCGGCATATATATTATTTTTAAAATATAATTATCCACTTACACCTGTTTCGTCGTCTACGATTCATCATAGTGGCTGAATCTACCAAGACACGAGCACGCATGATAAGAAGCCTAACCCTATACAACGCGGCTGCCTAGCCTGTCTATTAAATGTATCGCGTTTTTATGTAGATGTTTGTTTGTTTTTTGTTTATTTTTGTTAGCGATACTTTTTGAATGAATTAAAAAAATACGCGTATATATATATATATATATATATATATATATATATATATATAATTATGTCAGCCCCTTTAAGAAACTCGTTTCTTATCGTTGAGCACTTTTCAGTTGAAATTAAAAGTCGGTCAATTTATATCTTATGTGAAGATCATCATTTAGTGACAGACGTTAAAAAGCATTTAAAAAATAAATAATCTATCGACTGGTGTGATTGTGACACCCTGCACTAATGATTCCCGAAAGGATGAAACACTAGTTTCATTAGGTATTTAATGAATATTATAGTATATATATATATATATATATATATATATATATATATATATATGTATACATATATATATGTATACAGATATATACATATATATATGTATACAGATATATACATATATATATACATATATACATACATATATGTATATATATATATACAGATAAAAGCCCATAAAATTATTATTAATATGATCATCATCGTAAAAATTAATGTTGTTATTTTTATTATTATTATTAATAATATTATTATTTTTAATATTATTATTATTATTATTATTATTATTATTATTATTATGTTTTTATTATTATTATTAAATAAATAATTCACCACTAAAATAATTACAAATATATAAAATACTAATTCAAAATTATAAATTTAACATTTAAACAGTTATCATTAAAAATCTTTATTTTTTAAATTTTTATTTAAAGAATGTTTTTATCACTAGGATTTTAAAATAAGCGTCCACTAAGAAGACAGTTAAAAATTATTTATTTACCCAGCATTTTTAAATTTAAAATTAAAAAATAAATAGCAAATAATTATTTCGGCCATTTTTGGTTAAAATTCAACAACATATGTGAATATGTAGCGACCAACTTTAAAACGAATTTTCTAATCTAACTTAATATTGTATTTAAAACGTTTACTTCCCTTTTTATCTACTTCTAATTTTCTAGTTTCATTATCAACATCAAATTTACAACATTTTACTTATTTTTAAAAATATTTTCAGGACTATCAACCTTACTTAATACAAAAATGCTAGTTTTTTTTTTTGTTTTTTCTGTGTTTGTTGTAAACTCTCCCTCTCTCTGTACTAATGAGCAGACTATATTCAAAAACACAATCTTTGTCAATTATTGTCAATGTTATTGTCAATTTTAATAAAATGAATATCGTTTCTAAAACGATGATACACTCAATTTGATTTTGTTTGTGCATCTTTTTGAAACCGATTCATGATTTACAATATTTAATCTTAATACTCAGTATTAATATAGCTCTAGAACAAATATACCTATTGAGCTTTATATATATATACAGTACTATGAGCGCTGTTCTTTAAAAGTATTAATACATTAAAATAAACGTTGTTCTTTAGGTTTCAAGTGTAATTCCCTTCATTATATATATATTGACAACATAAAAATTATACAACATAAAAATGATATTAAAACATAAAAAAATTCTAGGAGCGTCATATATTAGAACTCTTCCACTCATTATAAATGATATTGCATTCGTGAAAACCAGTAACGTTCTAAAATGTCTTACGTAGTTCGTATTGCATCGACTTTGTTAACGGTGTCCACGAAGTTGCTGATTTTAATACTCGAATTTTTATCGATCTATATTTTTAATCGACCTATATTTTTAATCGACCTATATTTTTTAATCAACTTTTCATTGACTCTATATATTTTAACTTATCGACGTTTACTGTATATTTTAGCTTTCACTTTTATTTCTCATTTTCGCTTATTCGGACTTTTACTTCAACACCTGATGATGATTCGTGGACGAATCGGAAGCGCTCGTGAGACCAACAACTATGGAACTTTTACTACTATTTTTGATTTCGATACAAAAAAGATAATTCGGAAAATCGAAAAATTAAAAAAATAACATAAAGCAAAGTGTCTCCGTGCATTTAATATTTGCTTGAATGAAAACGTACTGCTTAAATATACCAATATATATATATATATATATATATATATATGTATATATATATATATATATATATATATATTCTTGGATGTTTTTAACCTTTAAATTATACAAAACACTATTGCATTTTTATTTTTTATCATTCCTTAGAAAACTATTTAGTCAGGGTTAGGGTTAGGGTTAGGGTTAGGGTTAGTAACCTGCAATTTCTGCATCAACTTGCTCGCTCGAATTCACTTAAGTACGAATGGTAATTTACAGGATCATCAGTTGTTTACCATGAAACATTGTTTCGGGGATTTATATATATATATATATATATATATATATATATATATATATGTATATATATAATCTTCTATAATATAAAGCTGAACGTCTGTGTGTGTGTCTGGTCACGAATAGGCTCCTATATGGTTGACTATTATAGAAACCTGATCATATATACTGATAGAAGATGTATCGAGACACAGGAATGGGTATGTTTGATACCATATTTCTTCAAACTGAAACATAATTATCAAAGTATACTTACGCAGATAGATATTAAAAGTATTTATTAAAGTGTGTGCCTATTTCCATTCTATGGAGATAAGGCGCGAACGCAGACCCCACAATTTTATTATACCACCCCTATTTTAGTTAAAACATACTTATCAAAGTAGTCTTATGTACATCTATATCAAAAACATTTGTAAACGTTTTTTTTTTTAATATTTTTAATTTTTTATTTCCATACTTTGTGGACCATGCGCGAACGCAGATCCCACAGTTTTAATGAACCACCGTTCTGCCAGATCAAACATACCCATTCCTGTATCTCAATACACATTCTATCATTATATGTTATAAGTTTTTTTTAAGATAGTCAACCATATAGGAGCCTATTGGTGACCAGACACACAAACAGACACACACACACACACATACATTCAGCTTTATATATATATATATATATATATATATATATATATATATATATATATAGAGAGAGAGAGAGAGAGAGAGAGAGAGAGAGAGATAGATAGATAGATAGATAGATAGATAGATAGATAGATATATGGAGGGGTGTTTGATCCACGATGTATCATTCAGCATTTTTATTAACTTCTATGACGTTAGCGATATTTCTTTTATATATGTCCAATTGGTAAAATGGAAGAACGAAAAGAACAAAAGAGCTGTTTATAAGAAACACATTGTTTTATATGATTGTAACAGCAATATTCTAAATAATAGCTGGAAACCATCAAACCATTCAGTACATATAATGTTTCTAATCAAAATTAAAGCTTTATCTCATTAATTAAATTTATATGTTCCTTTCGCAGATTATGTTTCATTTGAACACGAGCTAATCAAGTAAATAAGTCATCATTAATTAGTAAATGATTCATAATAACGATTAAAGAATTATTCTTATGTGCCGTAAAGCACAGAAACTCAACTTGATGAATATTTCAAAATGTGGCTGATTGTATAAAGCTTTTTTTTATTAATTGCATTTTTTTTTTTTTGTATCGGATTGTCCTATAATTTCTGCTCGGATCTTAATACTCTTCAATCTAATTTATTATTATCAACATTTACTTAAGGTGATGCATAAAAGATTTCTCTTTGAAAACAACCTGTGATATTTCCTGAACTCTTAGTGACAACAAGTCTCTCTTGATTTTCAGTACTCACGACCTCTTTCGAAAAACTTTGAAAATTATTTTGCGTTATCGCAATATCCATTTACCATTGATTTCTCGCTTGTCGCCACTGGAATTTAGGTGGTAATAATGCCACCTCAAGGTCTCACCCCACTTCGCACCAATCCAGTTGAGGTCTTGTTAGTGTTTTCTCTTCTCCACGGTCGTTCCTCACTTATTTTATTTGACGCAAGTTTATGGAAACAAAAAAGGTGGGAAGGGGCTGCGGAGGGGCAGGGAGTAACCTACATTGATACTCTTTTAGTTTTCATGATTTTATGTGATGTTGCTTTGTGTTTTACATTCATAGCAGTTTCTATATGCCCGGCTTGCGCTTGTAGCTAATGTGTGCTGGTCTCCGCATTCAAGGGGTTTCCTTAATGTTTCAGGCGTTTTTATTATTATTATTATTATTATTATTATTATTATTATTATTATTATTATTATTATTATCATTATTATTATTATTATTATTATCATTATCATTATTATTATTATTATTATTATTATTATTATTATTATTCGCTGTTTCTGTCCAGCCATCCCTCTAATTCCGTTATTAATGGCTCACAAGGAGCTTTCACACAGATCATCAAAGATCTCTCCTTATAGACAACCCGTAATGTTCCCTTGAAAGCTGAACACAAAAAGTCTCCCCAGATTTCCAGTAATCTCCACCTCTCTCGATAACATTTGCAAATAAATTTTCATTATCACAACAACCTCTTACCATTGATTTATCGGTGGCAGTGGCCATTGGTCTCCACTGGAATTAATAATAAACCTCCTCAAGGTCCCCGTTCTCTTCGCACTTGTCCAGCGGAGGTCTAATCAGCGCTCTCTCCTCGGTCTTTCTATCCTCTTTAACTTTCCTCGACTATTTGGTTTTAGTCTTTGGGGGGGGGATGATGGGGCAATGGGGGGGAGGGATGAGGAGATAGAGGAGTTGTTTTGCCTCTTTGCGCATTTGGTTCCTGTGTATTATTCTCCGCATTCAAGAGTTTCCTAAATATTTCATCTGTTTCTGTTATTGTTATTCGTTGTATATTTGTTGCCATTCCTCTGATTCCAATCTCACCCATTCTTTTTTCAAAGTTTTTTTGGGATTCTTCCTAGTGCTCCTATTATTATAGATATTATTTTGATTTTCTTCATCATCCAAATCCCTTTTGCTCTATGACTAGCTCTGTGCATTTTCTCCATTTCTCTTTTTCTTTAGTATTCACCGTGTGGTCAGCTGAGTCACCAAAGTCTACGATTCGACAGGATTTTTCTTTCTTGTCAATTATTACGATATCCGGTCTTCTTGCTTGGATGGGTTTATCTGTTTGTATGCCCACGTCCCATGCGATTTTGTGATTCTCGTTTTCAAGTACTGTGTAGGGCTTATGCTTGCATCATTTGTCTGTGCGTTTGCCATGAAGTTGTTTGCATAATTCCCAGTGTACTGCCCTTCCCATTATTATTATTATTATTATTATTATTATTATTATTATTATCATTATTATTATTATTATTATTATTATCATTATCATTATTATTATTATTATTATTATTATTATTATTATTATTCGCTGTTTCTGTCCAGCCATCCCTCTAATTCCGTTATTAATGGCTCACAAGGAGCTTTCACACAGATCATCAAAGATCTCTCCTTATAGACAACCCGTAATGTTCCCTTGAAAGCTGAACACAAAAAGTCTCCCCAGATTTCCAGTAATCTCCACCTCTCTCGATAACATTTGCAAATAAATTTTCATTATCACAACAACCTCTTACCATTGATTTATCGGTGGCAGTGGCCATTGGTCTCCACTGGAATTAATAATAAACCTCCTCAAGGTCCCCGTTCTCTTCGCACTTGTCCAGCGGAGGTCTAATCAGCGCTCTCTCCTCGGTCTTTCTATCCTCCTTAACTTTCCTCGACTATTTGGTTTTAGTCTTTGGGGGGGATGATGGGGCAATAAGGGGAGAGGGATGAGGAGATAGAGGAGTTGTTTTGCCTCTTTGCGCATTTGGTTCCTGTGTATTATTCTCCGCATTCAAGAGTTTCCTAAATATTTCATCTGTTTCTGTTATTGTTATTCGTTGTATATTTGTTGCCATTCCTCTGATTCCAATCTCACCCATTCTTTTTTCAAAGTTTTTTTGGGATTCTTCCTAGTGCTCCTATTATTATAGATATTATTTTGATTTTCTTCATCATCCAAATCCCTTTTGCTCTATGACTAGCTCTGTGCATTTTCTCCATTTCTCTTTTTCTTTAGTATTCACCGTGTGGTCAGCTGAGTCACCAAAGTCTACGATTCGACAGGATTTTTCTTTCTTGTCAATTATTACGATATCCGGTCTTCTTGCTTGGATGGGTTTATCTGTTTGTATGCCCACGTCCCATGCGATTTTGTGATTCTCGTTTTCAAGTACTGTGTAGGGCTTATGCTTGCATCATTTGTCTGTGCGTTTGCCATGAAGTTGTTTGCATAATTCCCAGTGTACTGCCCTTCCCATTATTATTATTATTATTATTATTATTATTATTATTTTAATGTTGTTATTATTATTATTGTTGTTGTTGTTGTTGTTTTCATTATCATTATCATTATTATTATTATTATTGTTTTTATCATTATTATTAATATTATTATTATTATTATTTTAATGTTGTTCTTCTTATTATTATTGTTGTTGTTGTTTTCATTATTATTATTATTATTATTATTATTGTTTTTATCATTATTATTAATATTATTGTTAGTAAGATTATTATTGTTGTTGCTGTTACAATTATTATTATTATTGTTGTTGTTGTTGTTGTTATTGTTGTTGTTATTATTATTATTATTATTATTATTATTATTATTATTATTATTATTTACTCACTAGACGGAGCCAAACTATTATTTACTCACTAAACGAAGTCACAGTCATTGATAACAACTGAAGTCTGAGTGTCAACAAATCTCCTTAGATTCTTAGTACTCTCCATCAATTTCGGTAACCTATACATATGAATCATTTGTTTTAACAGCAGCCGCGTACCATTGGTTTCTCGTTGACAGCGACTATTGTTCTTTACTGGATTTAGGTAGCAATAAGCCCTCCCAAGTTCCCCGTCCAATTTGTACTCATCCAGCGGAGGTTCGTCTAGTGCTTTCTCTACTCGGTCTTTCCACCATTCTTTACCTTTTTCATTTATTTGGTCTGGTGACAGTTTATGGTGACACGCATACAAAAAGGGGTTTCGGTATTGTTCCTAGTGCTCCTACTATTAGTGGTATTATTCAATTATTAGGGGTTCTTTCACTGAGATTAACCTAAAAGATTGCCTAATTACAACAGCCGGTGGTGTTTCATGGAGATTGGTGGCAACAAATATACTGAGGTTCCCAGAACTCCCTACTCTATCGGTAACCTATGCAACTGAATTAACAACAGCAGCTTGCAATTGACTTCTTCATGGCAATGGCTATGGGGCAGTAAGCCCCACCAACGTTACACTACTCCTCGCAGTTACTCAGTGGAATACTCCTAGTGCTATCTCATCGATCTTTACATCCTCCTTGAAATTCAAGGAATATTTGGTTGGTACCACTAGCATTTTGTTTGATGTCGGTAATTTTGTTTGATGTCGGTAATTTTGTTTGATGTCGCTAATTGCAAACTTGAGACTTGCACTCTTGCAATTTAGACTTTCTAGTTTTTCTTGATTGTATTTTTTTATGTAGTGTTTTTTTAATCTTGTTGTTTTTAATTCTCTTGCAGTTTTTATATCGCTGGTTTCCGCATTCGATTATTTTCCTTGAGTTTTCCTCCCTTTGATCATTGCTATCTCTTGTATTTTCTAAGCCTCCCCCTTGATTCCAATTTCGCACATACATTTTTCTAAGGTTTTTGCATTGTTTATAATGCTCACACTATTATTCGTGTTATTTCTACTTCGTGTTTCAAATGCATTTCAGCTTTTTGTCCAGTTCCGTGTATTTGTTTCGCTTCTACGTCCCCTTGATATAACCCTTTGGTCTGATCGAAAGCGAAATCTACGATATGGCAGAATAATTTCTTCTTTTTTATTACATCTGGTCTCCTTGCTAGGATAGGTTTATCTCTTTGTACGTTTGAACCACAAATGTATTTACATTTTTTGTTTTCAAGTATTCCTACGAGTTAGTGCAAGTTCCAGTTGTCAACATGCAGTCATTTGCATTGTTCTTATTGTACTGCCTTCCTGACCTTATCATGTCTATTTTGTAGTTTTTTTTTTTGGGGGGGGGGCTCGTTTGCTGCATTTACTAATGTGATGTATTTGTTCAAAAGTATGCGTTGCTGTTTAATGTGCATTGTCGATATTTACTTTGATATAGTTCTAATCACGTTATTTTGCGCGGCTGTTATTACTTAA
Organism: Euprymna scolopes; assembly: GCF_053919585.1. Classification (NCBI taxonomy): domain Eukaryota; kingdom Metazoa; phylum Mollusca; class Cephalopoda; order Sepiida; family Sepiolidae; genus Euprymna; species Euprymna scolopes. Next base: position 104,849,963 of record NC_136506.1, read on the forward strand.
TCAATTTCTCTGTTAAGGGGTAATTTTCGTAACCATCTCTAAGTGTTTACGTGAGAAATGTCTTTGTTCATCCTTATGAATGATCCATGTAGCTGTTTTTTTACAGGGGAATCACCACTTATCAAAGCTCAGGGGCCATTCGCGGATAACAGTTAAAGAGTGTACGTTATTCAAACGGACAATATCATAGTAATCGTTAGAAATGTAAATTTAGTAAATAGGATTAATTAAGGGGAACGGCTCATCAAGAACTTGCTTACATTGGACTTGACGACGGCCATATTGTATTCAGCTGGAAAGCAGGTAAACGGAAGAGAGTTCCACAGGTGTGCAGTTCAAAGAAAGAAGCTTTGTTCATGGAATCTACGTTTAGGTTTAGGTCCGGATAAAGGTGGGTGAAATTATTGATAGTGTTTCAGCCAGATGAGTGTTTCTCATTAAGGTTTGACGAGGAGGCATAGATTGGGGCTCAGCCGAGCACTTTCCATGAAAATAACGATAAAACAGAAACGCGGTGTCTCTTCCCTGTAACGTCTCTTCTGTGAGAAACAGGTTGCAGGGAAGAGAAATGGGCATCCACTACTAGGCTACGAAGTCTCCTCTGAACTTTGTCAAGGCAGTATAAGTCTTCCAAGCAGCCCCTGACCAGATGTGACAGCAATACTCCCTTCTTAGAATGGCTCTTATATAGGTAGAAAATTGCATCAGCAGGTAGATATCTACTGGATTGATAGGATGATCCCATCAGTTTCCCAGCGGCCTTGTCAACGGATTTTATGTACTTGTTCCATTTTAGATCAGGAGTAAAGGTCAAGCCCAGAAGCTTGTCAAAACATGGAGCCACTCCATGACGAGAGCCATTCATTTCAATTGATGCCAGATGGAGATCAGGACGTTGATGATGTAAAGATAGACGCTTGGTTTTAGATGCATTAAAAGTAACCAGCCACCTCTTTCCACACTGTACCACATTATTAGATGAAAGATAATCAGAGAGAACTTGGTCGTTTACGGCCTTTGATGTGCTGTCATAGATGGTAGAGTCGTCAGCGTAAATTTCTACGAATGATCTAAGGATGTGATTAGGAAGATAATTAATATAGATCAGGAAGAGAAGTGAGCCAATGGTGGACCGCTGCGTGACTCCAACATTAATACTACGAGCTTCTGATTTCTGCCCACCAATCACTACTTGCATGAACCTAGCAGTGAGAAATGATTTAATAATTGAAAAGACATTTCCAGCTATACGATATATATATATATATATATATATATATATATATATATATATATATATATATTACATGGAGTTCACCACATATCAAGGCCCGGAAGCCACTCGGGGACAACGGTTATTGCGTGTACAGTAATCAATGGGATAGTATCGTAGTAATCGTTAGTATTGGATATTTGATAAAGTGTCTTACTTAAGTGGGCGGTTCAACAGGAATTTGTTTATGTTGGACTTAAAGATATCCAAGTTGTAGTCAGGTGCGAAACGGGCAAACGGAAGAGAGTTCCACAGACATACACTTCTAAGCTTTGTTCATGGAATCTACGTTTTGATTTAGACACAGATTAAAGAGTGGGGGAACTTACTGGCAGTGATTTCAGCTAAACGAGTGTTTTTCTTCAATATACAGGGTGTCTGTAAAGTTACTATACAGTCAACGTGTTGGAGAATCTGTATCAAAATAATGATTCCAATCACGAATTACATCCTGTGCGTTTTCTGTTTTCCAATATCGCTCCAAAATAAATTTGCGCTCTTCCAAAGTTAGCTTGCGTGGCATGCTTGATTAAATAAACCTGTAAAAAAATAAATATTAACTATTAATACAAATATAATATAATAAAACAATAAGACTGTATAGTAACTTTACGGACACCTGTATATACTCAACTATTGTTTGATCGGCAAACTTGAAATTTGGTATATAGGGCATTTAGATTTTTAATTCATTGGAAAAATATCTGCTAAGGAGACAAAATTGAAAAATTAGTATAGGGGTATCATCGGAGTTTTTTCTGTTTGTCAACTGTTTCACGAATTCGTGAATCATTCACATGACATGCCCCCTATGGTTAGAATAAGTAGGTTTGAAAACAATTTTTAAAGATCGTGTCAAGCTGACCTAATCATCGTTCCTGTCTTTAGTCTTTAATTTCGATGTTAGCTCGAGCTTTTTTTTTTACTTACAAGAAGTGAACTGTTTAGAACAAAATATATATATATATATATATATATATATAATCGCATACACATCTACCAGTTTCTGCATGAATTAAAATATAATATGTATGCGTATTTTACGACCGGGCAACGCCGGGCGACTTACTAGTTTTCTATATATTCAATACGTTCTTTTTTTTAGTTTAACAGAGAATTACTGCAGGTCGCGTTAATTTAAAATTATTATTTGACAATCAAATATTTCTCAGCTTTCGCCTGTGACAAAATCGATGTTATGATTCGCTGTAAACAATCGTTTCAATCGCATATCAGGATTGTGATTATTATTGATTTAATCGACGCGTTAGATTATTTAAAAAGAACACGCCCGTTTTCACTCGACGGGCGCCATTGGTGTTCAAGCGTGCACCTCTGCGTGGAATGAAATCATCTTAAAAGCAAGCCATCTCAGATTGCATTCGTTAGCATTAATTGTGTTAATCGAATATTCAACGCAAAAGTCGATAGAGATTTTCACACAAGTCTCATCTGGGGATTCTTTATCGCTTGATTGAAGCTCATGATTAAACATTGTTTATATGATTTTTTTTTATTTGTGTGTAACATTACATGGCGTTACGCTCTACTTGAATAATTCATAAAAAAACAAAAACAATAAATTAAAATCCGGGTCGACATTTTTTTTTAATCACAAATCATTTATTACCATTTTGACACAACTTAAAACATCTCTCGCTGTCCCATGCCTATCTGACTTGGCTTGAGTTTGTGTTTCTTCCGACCCCACTCTGGCCATAGCTGGCCTGTTCTCAACTTCAATTGTTACGCCTGTCTTATGCAGCGTCGAGTTTTATCTCACCGACAACATTATGTTTTTCTTTTGTATTTATTTGCTTCCCCACGAGAGAAAATTAGGCTTGGTATATACGTTTGTATATACGTTTGCCCGTACATGCACCAGAAACTGATTACCACAAGGGCAATGGTTTTTAGTTGCAGTATCTGCCGGAACAGATACTACACTTTCATTTTATCTTGACCCGAAGGCCATGAAAATGGTCCGCCTTTTTTCCTTTTCTTTTCGTATAAGCTTGCACATACGACTTAATTTGCATACGCGTTTCAAACGTTGCTCCTGCTGCTAATACAATCGCTTGTCATCCATCCTTCGACTGCTGGTATATCAGCATCTATCTATCTATCTATCTATCTATCTATTTATATATATGTGTGCGTGTGTATATGTGTGTGAGTGTGTGCGTGTATAAGTATGCATATATATTATACTAGCAAAAGTACCCGTGGTTGACTGGGTTCAAAAACAGCCTACAGAAAATGGACTCTGATTTATGAAAGTATGATAGGTTATGAAAAGGAAGGGTTGTAAAGAGATAGCTTCGATTTTGGGGTATCAAAACCAAAGAAAAATATGATGAAAGTGAAAATAAAATAGATCCACCCCCATAATTTATTATACCATACCTGTTCACACTGAAACACTTATCACAATATTCTGTAGATCTATATTAAAACACCTTGTTAAACTTTGTGACATATGTCCATTCTATGGAGGTCAGGCGCGAACGAACACCCCATAATTTTATTATACCATATTTCTTCAAACTGAAACATAATTATCAAAGTATACTTACGCAGATAGATATGAAAAGTCTTTATTAAAGTTTGTGCCTATTTCCATTCTATGGAGGCCAGGCGCGAACGCAGACTCCATAATTTTATTATACCATCCCTATTTAAGTTAAAACATACTTATAAAAGTATTCTTATGTACATCTATATCAAAAACACTTGTAAACGTTTTTTTTTTTTAATTTTTTAGTTTATTTTTATTTCCTTATTTTGTGGACCAGGCGCGAACGCAGACCCCACAATTTTAATAATGCATCATTATGCCAGATCACACATACCCATTCATGTGTCTCGATACATCTTCTATCATTATATGTGATCAGTTTTCTATAATAGTACAAACATATAGGAGCCTATTCGTAAGATAGTTGGTGTGAAGAGAAAGTTATTTATTAGAGATAATTTAATTAGTCTTTAAGTCTTTAACATTCTTTCGTTTTTTTTTCAATAGAATTTAGCGTAGCGCTTCTTGTACAAAATGTTGCCATCACAAAGTAATTCATTCAATTAATAAAAAGTATGGTCGTATTTAATGTGAGACTTTCATGAATGAATAATCTTCATTGATCATATATTGGTCGGATTCAATTTCTCGTATTCATTTTATTTAAGCAGTCTTTTATGAAAGCACATGCATTACGAATATTTTAGTATACGAACACTTTATTTACTTTTCTGCTATAAATGTGGCACATGTTTGGTTAAAGTATGCACACATGCATTTGAACTGATGCACCAAGTACTAATCTACCTTTATTAGACACGGTTTAAATAATCCAACACTTGCTCCCTCGCACTTTGAACTCCTGCATTTTAGATATACTTAAATAGGGTGGCCTCCGACGAGAATGATACTACGTTGCCCCCCCCCCCCGAAATAAATACACCTGACAACAAAAGACTTTAAATATTTTTTCACTGTTGATATGCACACATGGCAACCCATCCCCTCCCAAGAGGGGGACCTTTGTGGCCAAGATCAATATGTACCGGCAGACACTGCAATCAAAGACCATTGCCCTTGCGGCAATCTTCTGGTTCATGTAGGGGCAACCCTACATACTAGTGTGTAAATCACTATCCAGCTCCCACTTCCTACCTCTCGGGAGCTGGTCCCCTTTTCCCTCCTCCCTCCTCCTCTCTCTCCACATTAAAAAACGGCCTTCTGCCTAATTTGGTCAGTGGGGAAGCAAATAAATACAACACATGGCAAACGATATACCTTTAATAAGTTTCTAGATATTTTTCTAATGGGCACTTTTTTTAATAGTACACACATTATACTCTATTTTTCTTTGAAGAAATCTCCCCCGGTTGCAATCCACTTCATGGATGTCCTCTTTCCTGGGCGTGTCAATTAACCCCATCACAGACGTTTTACTATTCGCAATTCTCACACAACGACAGCCACTAAACTTTGACTTGAGCTTAGTTGATAACCAAATGCCACAGGGAACATGATTTGTATTACAGGGAGGGTTAGAAACTATCCTAATGCCAATCTTGACCAAATATTCTGTGAACTTCAGACAAACTTTTCGCAAATTTTCTGCATACTTAGTTTCTTCGTGAATAATTGTGTGTACAGTTCCCACACTGACATCAAACTATGCACCTTTTGTCGCTGCAAACACACGGTGGTTCTTTTCCATGTAATTCTTTAATATGCTAACCAACTTTGGTGTTCTGACTTCTTTACCTTTTCCACACCTCTCAAAATCCCTCACAGACTTCATGCCTTCCTGGAATCTGAAATCGTATCAAATCGTTCGAATCTGAAATCATACAAATTAGGCTATCATCTCATAAAATGTGGTACTCCTGCAGTATTTTACCCACCGATTTCACGATCTTAGCCGAGCGTTGACGAACGCTTTCGGCGTTAACGCCGACGAAAGCCGAGAATTCGGAGCTACGGTGCAAGAACGCTAAAAGTATGTGAATAGCAACAACATTACAAGGAAAAGATATTACACACATACAACAAAATGGATAAAATTAATACAAAAAATTTGGATAAAATAAATCACAAACACTTACCGTAAGTTTTTTTAAAGTAAAATAAATTTATTTTGTTGAATATTTTTTTTTTGGTTCATTTTGTTTTCCGATAGCTTTTTTTTTGGGGGGGGGGGTATGCAACAGTAATAAACACTTCAATGTTTTTTTTTATTTTGTTTTTAACAAAACATTATTAAACAGTAACAACAATGTTTTTTTTTTTTCAGTAATGTTTGTAGGGGGGGGGACAACAATTACTGTTTATCTTTAGTTCCGACTGGAAGATTTTCTACTGACTGTAGAGGCAAAGTAGGGAGCAAAGGGTTTTAAGAGGATGTGGAGAGAAGCTCCTTCCCAAACCGGGTAGCCTTCCGCGATTTGATTTATTATGGAGACAAAACGGTTGTGTCCAAATTTTTGTCTCCACATAAATTCGCATAAATATGTTTCCAACAGCTTCCTTTTTTTATCGCTAAATTAAATAGCTGAAATGAAAGGCTGTGTATTTTTACTTTGAACAATAAAATAACTGAAATGAAACGCTATGTGTGTAATTTCAATGAAAATTATTCGTCTGCTGCGCGTTCGTTTGAAGCGCCCTGATTGGCTGATAGAGTATCGTACCGCTCGCCATGTTCCGGCGTTTTCCGACGGATGTCGATCAACGCTCGGCTAAGATCGTGAAATCGGTGGGTAAAATACTGCAGGAGTACCTAAAATGTATAGCGATAACATACTGAATTTTTAAGAGTCTACAATAATTGTAAATGCATCTAAAAGAAAAGTTTCTAAATGTATTGAAGGCACCTCGTATATATTTCTACATTAATAGCTTCCTTCATCGAAATGCTGATTGTTATAAATTACTCTCTGCTTAATGTTTACTTTATTTTAAGACTAGGAAGAAGTTTAAATGTAATGTTAACAAACAACTTATTTGACTACTCTTGTTAGGATGCTCCTATAAATCTGGTCACTAATTCTAAGTAGCTCCTTACGTCTAAGTAAGAACTTTTTTTTATTTGTTTTGTGAAAGAGACAAAAAAATGCGTACATATACTATAGGTCACCTTGAGTTATCAGGCTAGCATATTTTATGTTAGACATTCGTTAAATAAAGCAGCTTATTAGTCGTACTGAGCAAAAATAACTATATTATTTCTGCTTGATGCAGAAAAATGGATATCATCACCATTGATGGAAATGTTTGTAACTATATGTCTTTACCTCTTTACAGTTTATCTATATATCTATAAAAGTGAAAGTGTTTGTCTGTTTGTCTGTCTGTGTGTGTGTCTGTGTTTCTGTCTGTGTACATTTCCCTACGCAATAACTCTGTAAATTTTCAGTCTACAGACTCGAGATTTGATATACAGGGTACTGAGAGTACGCCAGAAATTTTGCTGTTAAGGGGTCAAAGTTCAACGATTTTACTTTGAGCACTCTACCAAACTCCTCCGACAATTTTGGGTGCATAAACAATTTGAATTTTATATATAAGTTCCTTGGACATGGATCTAACTTAATAACTTGATTTGAGCCCAAAATAATTAATGTTAAGAGATCATAGTAGGGGTCATAGTTAACAAATTGACCACTGCGGTCTCTACCAAATTACTCAGACAATGTCTGGTCTAAACATTTGAAATTTTACATAAAGGGTATTCAGAGATAGGGCAAGCTTTTTAAACGGTTTGGGTCGAAAATTTGAGCTACCAATATATAAATGTATGTATGTATGTATGTATGTTTGCATGTCTGTCTAAAACATTCGATAGAGGTGACAGATTTTCACAAGATCAGTATCGTTTAGAAGCTCGACTTTTCAGACGACAAATACCGAAAAATTGGCTAAAAACATTAATATCTTCATCCTAAAGTGGGCACTTTTCGACAGGGAGGGGTCGCTTTTTCACCGATATTTTCGAAAGTCATCGCTCTTTTCGATTGGCTAGCCTTAATTTTAACCTACGTCATTTCCGGTTTGGCGGTGGTCGTGACAGCAAAGACGTAACGTTTTTTCCCGTTCTCTTCCTCCTTCACTGTACGGGTTCGAGCCTGCCTTCCTACTTCCACTGTTTTTTTGTTGTTGTTGCTAAACACACAGTTCTTAACAATGCTAGTTATCTATAATAGTAATTGTTCGAAAACCCTTTAAACTGTTGGTCTCAAGGGTTCAAATATAGAACCATGATGTTCTTGGCTTTGGGGTCCCGAGAATCACTCTAAAAAGTCGTAAATAAAATAAATAATGACAGGGAAATAATTGGGTGTTGGGTGCATTTTGTAAACGGTGTTTTTTTTTTTTTTTTTTTTTTTTTTAGCTACCACAAAAACATGCCATCTGTAAAAATCAAAAAGTTTTGCTAAGGTTTTGTTAAATACACAATACACAACACGACTTGATTCACTCTTTTTAGGTATTGGTTTCGATCTCAGCTTGAGTATTTTTTTTTAGTTACAGGAAGTGAGCTGTTTTGAAAAAACAATACTCGCATGTACATTTCTCAATTTGTTTCTGTTTTATGTTTCATTTTTAAAAAGTAATTTACGTTTAATACCGGGCAACGCCGCGTATATCTGCTAGTAATCTAAATTAGCAACACGCTAATGCATATTTATTCTGTCGATGTATTATGGGATTCGATGTAGTTATTCTCAATGTCGAATACAAACTACATACGAATACATCTTTCTATATCATGAATAGTAAATGTTCCTTTAATTATATAAGTAGAATGTGCGCGTACCTGCGTGGGTGCGAGTGTGTCGATACATGCAGAATTGTTAAGGCGATTTTAACACACGTTAAACCCACTTAATTTAGAAAGGGAAAAGAGTCATAATGTATTTATTACTGTGTTTTATCGAGAGACAGGAAATAATGTGCGTCTATAAAAAAAATTTCGCGGCACAGAAAACCCGTGACCCTCATAAGCAGAATTATCTTACGTCATTAATATCGATGAAGCTTCGCAGTTTCCCTGCAGCATATGCCCGCTGTCTAGATTCGGACGTTAGATAAACATTTTAATTCATTATGCGTCTGAAATAGAATCCAATATCTATTTTATTGCGAAAAAAAAACAGCAAAAAAAAAGGCAGATTCGATTGTGATGAAAGCCCCAACTGTAGTATGTCAGCCTTGTATGAATATGCCTACTTATACGGCACTTCTCTGGCATACATAGGCATATGAGACTTGTTCGAAAGTAAAAACTATTTTAAAACTTACATTGTTTAAAAGCTCTCAAGACGGAGATGGTATCATTACGACGAGCACCATTTTGTGCTCCGGATGTTTTTTTCTTATAGTCAGAGTCCTTCCTCGCCAGTGACGAACAATGGCTGCCCATAGGCTTTGTCATACAAGAGTCGTTTCAAAAGTAAAGATTTTTAACTCAATATGTTGAAGAACTACGAAGACGTGTGGCACTATTAAATGGAGCAACATTTTGTGCTCCAGAATTTATTTATCTAGATAGTCACCACCATTCTTTAATGCAATTTTGCCGACAAAGAACGATGGCTGTCCCTGGGTATCAGGCGGGCACTTTATCTTACAAGCGTCGTTTCAAAAGTGCATTTATCTATTTTTTAAATTCAAAACGTTGAAAGGCTACAAACGCAGGGGAGGTACTCGTTAAACGAGCACCCATTTGTGTTCTAGAATTGAATTTTCTCCGTAGTCCCAAGCAATCTTAATGCAGCTTTGCCAGCTGTCCATGGGGGTCATGAACGCGCTTTTTTATACGATGGTTTTTTCCAAAAGTATAGTCTCCTATTTTACAAACTCAAAAAGTTGAAGAACTAGAAAGACGTGTGTGATACTATTGAAACAACAAATGTTTTTTCTACATAGGAAGCACTATTCTCAATGTACGATTGCCCCGCACGTCCATGGAAATGTTGCTTGAAAAAGTGGTATTCGGTACGTGAGAGACCTGGAGAGTGTGGCGGATGATGATTTCGTAGACCAATTCGTTCAACTTCTGCAGGGTCGATTTAGAGACGTGCGTTTGACATTGTCGTGGTGAAGAATTGGGCCTTTTCTGTTTACATATGTTAGGTATTGTTGTCGAAGTTTCTAATGCAATTAATTCAATAGTTGACAGTACTTCTCTGCCGTAATAGTGATGTAACATAACAAAGCCCGTAATTTGAATTTAAAAGATTTCTAAAAGATTAAAGGTAATAGGTAACAAGTGAGACTTCAAGCAAAAAAAAAAGAAAAAAAAACTGGCGAAGTTCTTCATCGTTGACGGAACTTCGCCACGTTATTAATTCTTCATTATTAAAGCCATATATTTATGAGTACAAACGGAATCTTTCAATTAATGTTTAGATTAAAAGTAAATATATAACAGAATTAGTTTGAACAATGTTTTATGAGTTTACTATTTCATCATTACTGTCGGATAAATAAGGACACGGAATAAATTTAGGGTTTTGTGATTGTGATATAATGTTGTTAAGATTTAATAATGAAAAATATTTAATGTTAGTTACAATAACAAAACAAATGTGAACGCTATTAATGCAGCTATAAATAGTTCGCTTATCGTCCTGTATACACACACAAACACACACATGCATACATGCATATATATATATGTATAAATATATATATATATATATGTATAAAATGAACTCATTTTTCCCTCTGATTTTGACCTTAATATGATTAAAAATCAAGGCATTTCATGCAAATGTAATACGCACAATATCTGAGGTGTGTTATAGGTATATTACCTCTCCACTTCCTGGATAATCGTAGATTAATATATTTGTCTTGCTGAAGGTTCACTGCCAAAATTGGTTAAAATCAGTGGAAGTAGTAAAATTCCTCCTTCCCCCGCCACTACTTAACACCGTTGCGGGCTGTTCACAAGTGAAACTTACGAAGGAATATCGATTTGGCCTTCCTTTACTTCGTAGTTGTTTAAAAAAATGGAGTGGGATTTTGACGTTCCTTTTCAATCCATGCTTTCTACTGGGTGGACTGTTCTCTTCATTATATAAACCATAGACCGTTTGATCCCAGGTGTGGATTATACACCAGAGCGACCCTTGCCTGCTCGGTGACGTTTACTACTCTTTTCAGTTGTAACCTTTTTACGTTGTTGTTCCAGTAATATATCGTTTAAACTCTATTCCGTTGTTCTGTTTTCTTTGTGGCTTATTGCAATCCATAACACTGGCAATATTGGATTCGGAGAACGTTTAAAAACAGTGTTCTAAAAACTAAACCTTGACAACACTGGATTCAAGGAGCATACTAAAATCGAAACCAATAACGACATTGAAAAAAACACTCGCGTTGAAATAGTATTCTAAAAATACTAACGACGTCAGACCCAAATGTCATCAAGCCTTAGGAAATGTCTAGCATAACACTTGCAACTGAAAAAAAAAACGCAGACCATTATGGAAAAAAAGAGTTGAAAAGAAAAAAAGTTCGTCACGACTTTCAAAGATAGCGCTGCACTTTTGCAAAAAGAAAAGGTTCGTCGCGATTTAGAAAGGTAAATTTTTATACTTTTGGAAAAAAAAATTCGTCACTTGTGATTTTCGCTGCTAAAATTGGATTATTATTATTTATTTTTTTTTTGCAATGAACTTTTTATATTTTTATGTTTTTTTTCTTTTCCTTTTATTGTCTGGAGGAGAAATAAGAAAGAATAAAACGGGGTTTTAAAATTCAGCGAACGTTTTGAAATTACTAATGCTGACAAAGCAAAATGGACGTATTAAGAGTAGCGTTGGAACGTTTGACCAGGTTGCATATCGATGCCGCAAAGCATCAATCTCAATCCGAAAAACTCTGGACTGAACGTCAAATACTATTCGAGGAACAGCAAAAGGAATTGCAAAAACAGTAACAAACCGAGGAACCGCAAAACGAAGTTCAAAAACAGTTAGCCGAACGTCAATTAGAAGTTCAAAAGCAGTTAGCCGAACGTCAATTAAGAACAGAGGAATTGCTTACAGAAATTGTTAAGAATAATTCGCACGCGGAAAGCAATTCAGCATTTTCTCAGAATACAGTATGGATCGCGATAGACAATACTGGAAAGGGAAAAAATCATTCGCAGCGTATTTTCGGCTTTATGAAGATTTTTTTAATATTGACTGCAGCAACTGGTCTGATCAAAAGTAAACCAGACTTCTACTATCAAAAATTGAAAACGGCTGAGCATGAAAGATTCGTGGATTACATCTTGCCTCGGAAAACAGCAGATTTATCTTTCAATGAGAGGGTAAATTTGTTAACAGAACTTTTCTCGACGAAAACGTCTCTTTTCCATAGGCGTTGGAGATGTTTGAATGTGGTAAAAGACGATAATGACGATTTTGCCACCTACGCAGCTGTAGTGAACAAACACTGTGATGACTTTATGTTGTCTGAACTGACAGACGACAATTTTAAATGTCTTGTATTTTCGCAAACGTTTAACCTCGAAAAACTACGAAGACGTGTGTGGTACTATTAAATGGAGCAACATTTTGTGCTCCAGAATTTATTTATCTAGGTAGTCTGTTTGCGCAAGGGTTAAGCTCGGGAAAAGATGCAGAAATCGGGCGCAGAGTCCTTACAAAATTAGAAAATGAACCGAACTTTACACTTCAAAAATTGACTGGGGATTGTCAAAAAGTAGAAATTGTAAAAAAAGATGCAAGAAATATCGAAGCAGGCATCGCGAATATAAAAAAAAGTAACCCAGAAGAAACCGTCGAAATGGCACACAGACACTAACCACCGAAACTCAGAAAAACTAAAAGCACCGAGCCCTTGTTTCAGATGTGGTGTAATACATTGGGTAAGGGATTGCTAATTTTTTTAACAAAAATATGCCATTTATCAAATAAGATCGGTCATAAAAGTTCGCACTCTAGGAAAACTCAAAATAGAAACCGTGTACGTCAAACCAGAACTAAGGACATCGTAGATGAAAATCTACGTAAATATGTAACGGTTAACATTTTCGGCAAGGCTATTAAATTCCAATAAGACAGTGGATTGGATCTTTCAATAATAAATCTCAAAACGTGGTAAATATTACGAAAGCCGATATGTTAAAAACTAACAGAAGAGCGACGAGCGTTAATGGTAGAAAAATTGATTTTGAAGGTGAATTAATTACAAACATCACTTTACGGGAAAAACAAAACAAAAAACTAAGATTGTATGTGCTACAAAGATAGTGAAAACCTATTCGGTTCTAGCAGCATGGATGAGCTCGTCTCTGGGGTTCCTATATCTACATTCTGCAAGAAAATAAATACCCGCCCAGCAGAAACGGGGAAACTTATAACTTCTTTTAAAAAATAATTCACAAACGTATTTACTCATGGCCTGGAGAGATGTACAAAAATGGCCGCAGATTTTAAGTTGAAACCTGACACACAGCCGGTGTTTAAAAAGAAACGTAATGTCCCGTTCGCTTCCCTGACCAAAATAAATCAGGAGCTAGACAGATTAGAAAGCATCGGTATACTAGCTAAAATTGAATATAGTGAGTGGACTGCTCCGACAGTTTACGTAAAGAAAAGGTCCGAGGAAATTCGCGACCGGACTCAACGGGTCCTTAGAAGATTTTCACTATCCGTTATCTAGTCAAGAAGAAGTGTTCACGCAATTAAATGGCGGCAAGTTCTTTCTAAGGTCGACCTAAGTGACGCTTACCCACAGATTCCGGTAAACGACAAAAGCGCTAACCTCCTCTGTATTACCACTCATCGGGATTTTTGCAGATACGAAAGATTCGCGTTTGGTATCAAGGTGGCACCCGACATATTCCAGCAAGTAATGGATACTCTACTGTACGGCTTAGACACCGCAATCGCATATCTTGATGACATTATCATAGCGAGCAAAAGCAGGGAGGAACATGAAAACATATCATACACGTACTCAGTCGAATACAAGATTATGGATTAAAGATCAAAGCAGACAAATACGAGTTCTTTTTACAAACAATTAAATCCTGGACCAAATAATCGGTAAAGATGGCAGACGTCTAGACCCAGAGAGGGCGACCGCTATTAAAGAACTGCCGGCACCAGTAAACATAACTCAATTGCAGAGTTTGGCAAATTATTATCAGGGGTTCATCCTAAATATGCACAAATTGCGCGCACCACTTAATGAATTGCTGAAAATAGATAAGGCTTAGGAGTAAGCAGAATATTGCCATACATCATTCCAAGAAATTAGAAGGATCCTGACTTAAAAGCTATTCCTAGCGCATTTCAACCCGCAGTTGGACATAATAGTAGCTAGCGGCGCTACTCAATATGGCGTCGGGGCGTGCATGCTACATCGAATGGCGGATGGTTGGAAACAGCCTATTGCTTTCCCATCACGGACTCTCTTGCCAGAGGAAAAGAATTATTCTCAGATCGAGAAAGAGACCCAAGGAATTATATTTGCAGTTTCAAAATTCCACCGGGTCTTGCACGGAAGACATTTTTTCTACAAACTGACCATAAGCCGTTGATATCCATTTTTTGATCAAAAAAAGGACTTTCAACATTCACTACGAACCGACTATTAAGATGGGGAACTATTCAGCCGAACTTTAATTTTACAATTCAATTTCTCCTCTCAAAACAACTAGACATGCAGACAGTCTATCGCGACTGATTCCTGCCAAAATGGAACCTCTTGAAGATTCAGAAATCGCGGCACTACGTAGTAATAGTGATGTAAAAACCATGCTAAACAATATTATGTGCGAACTGCCGGTCACACTTCAGGAAATTAAGTCAGAATCCCTAAATGCCAATTTCATTCAAACCACGAAGCAGAAATTAGCACTGGGTGACACCAGTTCAGACATTTTTTTCTGGTTGCGATGAAATACTGTTATACGGTGAAAGCGTTGTCATCCCCCAAACCCTTCAAAAAAGAATTCCCAGGGATTTCCACAAGGGGCATCCAGGAATAAACAGAATGAAAAGCCTAATGAGAAGTTTTGTTTATTGGCCAGCCATGGACCAAGATATTACCGGCATGGTGATGAGATGTAAAGGCCGTGCTTTGGCTGCAAAAGCACCACCGATAAAATATAAACCTTGGCCTTAGGCTGAACAACCATGGTGTAGGATCCAAATCGATTATGCGGGACTTGTAGAGGATTTTTACTACCTGATAGTAGTTGATTCTTACTCTAAATGGCCAGAGGTACTAAGATACAAAAAACCGACCACGGCAACAACAAATTTTTATTGGCTTGTTTGCTCGGTTTGGGGTTGCAGAGTGTCTAGTTAGCGACAACTCTACATAGTTCACCTCAACAGTGTTCAGATAATTCTGCGAAGCGTATCAAGTCAAGCATATTACGACATCCCAGTACCACGCCAGAAGCAACAGCCAGGCCGAACGCTTTGTCGATACGCTTAAAAGGTCACTAAATAAAGCGTCCAGTACACCGACAGAAAAGGCCCTTCAGCAATATCTGCAGGTTTATAGACTCACAAGAAATCTGAACTAACCAGATGTGGAATTCCCAGCAGAAATCATGTTTGGACGGAAAATAAAATCCGTATTTGATAAACTGCTACGCAAACTCAACATAACCTGTACAATGCCAACGAAACGGTTTAACAGTGGAGGTAACGTGTATTTTAGACATTTTAGAAATAACGTTTCTTTTTGGGAACAGGGCACGATATTACGAAGAATCGGCCATGTTACATACATCATTCAGGGCCCAAAGTTCCAACATAAGAGGCACCTGAACCAAATCAGGAAATGCTTCTACGAGGATCAAGAAGAACCACCGCAGGACGGCAGTGAGGCGATTGCAACTGTGTATGACTGTTTTGACATAAACCCTCCAAATGGGATGTCAGAACCGAGACTCACCGGCAGAAAGAGGAAGCGCACAGACCCCTTGGTTGTCTGCCCCAAAAGGAAGAAATACTGATTTTCACAACCGCGGAAAACAGCTTGGGAGGGGGTGTTATGGGTAAATCACCCTCCAAATGGACTGTTCTATCCATTATATAAACCATAGACCTTTTGATCCCAGATGTGGATTAAAACCCCAGAGCGACCCTCGGCTGCTCGGTGACGTTTTAAAAAAATGAAGACGGTGATTAAATCGCCGTTATAAAATACTCTTATGGTTGTAAACGGGTTAAAGTAAATTTATCTGTAAGAAAATTCCGTTAAAATAACTTAAACGTAATACGGAAATAAAAGATGTAAAAATATTCAGAAATTATTAACAATTGTTTAGTTGCCTAATTTAAACGAGAAAAAAATTGGGACGCTAAAAACGTACAAAGTAAAACAATACGCTTTATTGTCGCGTTGATTATTTGTTTATGAACGCATGCGTAACCGGAAGTTGTAAACTGGATGTTAAGTTACAGCACCTGTTACAAATTCATTTAAGTTTTATAATAATAATATATATATAAATATATATATATATATATATATATATATATATATATATATATATATATATGTGTGTGTGTGTGTGTGTGCGTCTGTGTGTATATATAGAGAGAGACAGCGATAGAAAGAGAGAAAGATAGAGAAAGGGAGAGGGAGAGAAAAAGAGAGAGAGATGGGAGAAGGAGTTACTCGACATGGATATAAATATGAATATATATATATATATATTCATATTAATGTTTTCATTTCGGACTATTATTCTCATCTTTATTAGTTTTTTTTAATCTTTTATTGGTTTTGTTTTATTCACAACGTTTCGGCCAACTATTCCTCTGGTCTTTGTCAATACAAACTTAAAGTTAAAATTAAAAATTAATAAATAATGCTCATCTCAAAAATGAATTCCAATTAAGGAATAATATATATATATATATATATATATATATATATATATATATATATATATATGGATATACATATACAGATGTACATATATATAAATAAATATGTTACAAGAAATTGCAAGTAAGTAAAAATGAGATAGGATAGACCGAGAATTAGAACCTGGGAAGCTAGGTTTGGAATTAAGATTCAGGAGAATTCCGATTGTTAGTTTTAAAATAAATAGCAGATATGTTTGTTGGAAAGGAATCCGTTTGTTTACAAATGTTATTGTGAAAAAGGAATTTGATGATTCAATTCTTTTTATGAAAAATAAATTAAAATAAGGTTATCTAGAAGCGAATAATAGAAAATGAATAACATATTGAAAAATAGGTTATTTAAAAAATAGTTAGAAGAATATATGTGAGTTCAGGACCACGTGAGCCGAGTACATGCTCGAACATGGGGAACGAGACACGTGAAGCATGTCCAGGCCATGGGATCGATCTGCACGTTTTTGGCCATGCGATGACGTCATGGCTAAGAGATGAGTTCTCAATATAGTTGGCTAGTTTTAGTGAGACAAGGGAACAGGGTCGGAAAGAGTCGACAGACAGGGTCAGACAGGAGAGTCGAGTCCGGATTTAACCCTCCTTTGGAAGCGAAGGGTTAGAAGTTGAAATCATGTAGTGACTTTGAATTCCTTGATGTGAAATCATTGACCGGTCGAAGAAATAAGGGAATGTCATCATTTTGTAACTGCGTCTTGTGTTGTGTCTTTCTCAACAAACAAATGTATTTTGAATCATTTATATGAACTTTGTATCCACTCATTTCTGATAATGAGCATCTAAGTAATGTGTCTCACCATAAGTAAGAAACGTGTCCCCCTCTCTATCAGGAAGTAATAACTGTCCCCTCCTGTGATAAGGGACTGATAATCATCATCTCTAAATATATGTAATAGAAACATCAGCAGAATAGTATAAGTGCATCTCTTATATCGTCCAATTGTATTACATGTAACCGTCACTGTGTTGGAATGTACTCAATATATCTCTCAGCCAATATGAACACTCAAATATATAATATTTGTAATCTAATCAGACCAGTATGCAACAAATATATATATATATATATATTTATATATATATATATATATGTATTTATTTATATGTCTGTAGATATGTATATGTATAAATATATGTATATATATATACATGTATATATATATAAGGATATATAAGTGTATATATATATGAATGTATATTATGCTTGATAGTATTATACACACACACACACATATATAGAGAGAGAAAGAGAGGGGGAGAGTGTGTGAGAGAGAAAGAGAGAGAAACGAGGAGAAGCAGTAGAAAGATATGAATATAAATATTAATATATATATATATATATATGCATATATATGTGTGTGTGTAGATGTGTTTATGTATAAATATATGTATATATCTATGGGTATATAGTTGCACATATATTAATATGTAATATGCTTCATAGTACTATGCACATGCAAACACACACACACACACATATATATGTATATGTATGTATATACACCTCTATATAGTGACTTGATTAACGTAATCAATGCAATGTAGCTATTAAGTTTGTTTATTAATCTATTTTTATGTTTTATCATAGATTTATATATATATATATATATATATATTCTTTTTTATTTAATAGATAATAGCTTTCCAGTTAAACGTCCTTATCAGTACAGTAATTTCCGGACACTCTTGAGGGACAACATTTTCTAAGGAGTGGCTTATTTTTTATCAATTCAGCTGTCTGCCGTAAAACCTTTCTCACTATTACACCGCAGACATTTCATATTTGATTATTTTTCTTGTCAATAGTCTCCTCTTAATCCGATCGATCGCCGATATCAAATCACTAGAATTGACACTCAAAACTATATACATATCCGTACTCGATTGCATCAGGAAATTCTTTTTTTGAAAACCTTGGATAAGAAAGGCCCAACGATTGACTCCTTTCTCTCACCCGCATAATTGTGATGTTACTTAAATTGAGAATGAATTACTGATTGTTTTCTTTTTGGTTATTGTCGTAGTCTTTTCAAAACTAATTTCCAGATGCATATTTTGTCGTTGTGTAAAGAATTTTTCTATTTCTTAGCTTCTTAGATATAGCGGCATCATGCATTGTCTCATAAAAATTAACATGGAAAACTATACAGACAGTTTATTTAAGAAAGAACACAACAGCTATTAATATGTTACGTTCGAACGAAAATTGCTAACTTTTTTTACAATGAAAAAGTTGTAATTTTAAAAAGGCACTTCACATGTACAATAGAATTATCACTTTAATATGTCTCGATTTGCATTACCAAAATCACAAGAAAGCAAGATGCTTGCTTCTTCGAGTAATTACTTTGAGCCGACTCAATTGTTAGTGATGGGTTATCAGTCGGGGTATGTGGAAACAGTAGGTCGATGGATATAGATTGACTCTGCATGAGAAGAAAATGGGCAGAAACAGAAAAAGTGTTGCATATTGAACGAAATAAAAACGAAAAATCTCACCGAATTTTGCACAACGTGTATTAGTTTCCCTCGAATAGAAATAACCGAACAAAAGATGCTACGGAATATGATAGAGAAGGAGAGGGAGGGGGTGTAGATGGAGAGGAGTGGAGAAATAATGAAACGCGTGAAGAATACATTTTTCAAAAGAATAATTCAGCTGTTTTGCTGAAATAATGAGCGTAGTGAAAAGTTATATTTAATGCTGGGTAGGGGCGTATTGGTTTCGTCTCATAGTAAGTATATAAAACCTGTAAAGGTTATAGTGACATCTCCTTCCATCGACTCACATTAGACACAAAGCCAAGGAAAGTAAAATGTTAATACCCAATGCTATAGAGGAAGAACACTCTGGCCGAACACAAAAATATCTGAGTAGTTCCCTCCGCATTTCCTAGAAGGAGCGCCTCCGGCTATTAACAAAAATGTGAGGAGAAAAATCGTTGAGAAGTGCACCTAGCTGAACATTAGAGAACTATTCCCCAACTATTTAACAACGAGAAAGTTGCATGTACGGCAACCAAGAACGCAGTCCTTGCTCGGTGATTCGCCTCCAACCCCACCTTAGAGCCAACAAAAAACTGCCTCCCAAATTTCCTTATGTAGACGGAAGTCATAATTAATGATCATGAATCATATCTTCTCATGTCCGCGATATTATAAAAAAAAAACACTTAAACACCGCCAAGGCGTGTGGATCTGATCTTATTCTAATATACTAATTAAGAAATGCTCAGCTGCGCTAGCGCCCGTACTTTTAAAACTCCACAACAAATTCCTTGCTGAATTTTGCTTCGCTAATAGCTGGAAGATGACCTTTGTTGTGCAAGTATAAAAATATTCTGGTGAAAGAACCAACACTCTTAATTATCGCTCTATCAGTTTCCTCATTCTCTTCGCTAAAATCTTTGAAACGCTAATCAATCAAGCACTAGTCAACAACCTCGCAAAAGCTAATCTTTCTGACAAAAAGTACGGATTTAGACAATGTCGTTCTACTACAAATATTTTAGCAGTCATCTCTGAACGCATATACCATGTATTAGATAAGGCAGGTGAAGCCAGGGCTATAGCTCTCGTTATATTTAAGACTTTTGGCTAAGTTTGACATGAAGGGCTGCTAATGAAAATCAAATCATACGGTATAACTGGACGAATACTAAATCTAAGTAGATCCTTCTTAGACAATAAGACCATCCAAGTTGCGATTGATGGACTTTATCCAAGTAGCATAACATTAATGCGGAGGTGACTCAAGGGTCGATCCTTGGTCCACTATAATTCCTGATATCCGTTAACGACCTCTGCGATAATATTTTGTCCGAGATGGGTATATTTGCTGATGATACATTCTATAATATGCATGAGGAAAACGGATATGCACAAATCTAATACAATGGCTGAATCCACTACAGATTGAAGGTCATCGTATAGTGTTTCTGTCAGTTCCTTAGATATGTGTTCACTTGTTTTTGCTTCGTGCCTGTTATAGAGAGTGGTGTCATCAGCAAATATCCCCATCTCCGAAACAATTTTATCAGGGAGGTCATTTATGAATATTAAGCCTAATAAAGGTCCGAGGATAGACCCATGAGGTACTTCCGGATTTATATAATATTTTTTAGATGTAAGATCGTCGAGGACAACCTGGATTTTTCTCTTCCTTAAGAAGGATTTAATTACATTATGTATTCTTCCAGTGATGTCATATGATGTAAATTTCCTTAGAAGACTATTGTGCCATACCGTGTC
Organism: Euprymna scolopes; assembly: GCF_053919585.1. Lineage (NCBI taxonomy): Eukaryota > Metazoa > Mollusca > Cephalopoda > Sepiida > Sepiolidae > Euprymna > Euprymna scolopes. The sequence goes on from NC_136506.1 coordinate 104,870,928, forward strand.
AAAAGCCTTAAGTATATAGAGGGCTACAGCTCTAGCTTTGTTTGGGGTGAACGTAAGTAAAAAATAAATAAATAAATAAATAAATAAATAAAAAATCGACAGAAACCGGGATACGCCAGTATGCTCAACACTCTGCATTTTTCAACCAAAACATTAAATGCATAACCTGTACACGAAATGACAAGAAAGGAACCACATGAGTTTTACAAATAATGCGTATTTGTTATCTCTTGGAGTTACCGCTGGTGGGCGCTCGCGAATAATTCAATTATTTAGGTATTTGTGCACGTACATGTATCTGCTCTGTCTATTTACGGTTTCAAATTGACTATTTTTTTAAAGACATGTTAACAAAAGACTCTGAGATGTTTTTATTATAGATTTTTTTAAAAATTCAAAAATAGTTCAAGTTAATTGACATCTATTCCTTTTCAATTTATATTTATAATTATTCAGAAAAATAAGCAAGACAATGTGCTGTGTGTTAAATTATATTTGGAAAAAAAATCTTTTTTTTTTTAATTAATTTATTTCAGCTTAAGATGTTTGCAATCAGTTCATAAGAAATCTTTTTGATTCATCGTTATTTGTTTTATTTTATACTTATTCATTTTATTTGTAATGCGTTTCAAAAGTTGTCACTTTCGACGGGTTCTGCAAGAATATTTTTAATTTTCTTATAAAATATTTCGATATTTGCTTCTTTAACTTTTAGGGGATTCTTATCGGACCTTCCCAGATTTAGTATCCGAACATTATAATCAGATTCTTGAAGGATTTAGCGTTAATAATTAGAAGTGTTTGATTAGAAAATATTGAGCGAGTTGCATTGTCGTAATGTAATTCATTACAATAAAATATCTTTCTACATGTGTTTTATTTATTTATTATATATTATTTTGGCAAAGAGAGAAATGAGAGCTAGAGCAGAAAAAAGATATAAGACGTCCTCTTTTATTTTAACCGCATGTGTAGGAATATTGTTTTTGATTTGCGAAATTCCATGGAATCTGAAATACATATACTTTTGAGAATCTGAAATACATATATCTGGGAATCTGAAATAGATATACTTTTGTGAACCTGATCTGTTTCTGGATAACACCCAAAAATAGTGTCCTACGCTTTAAAAAAAGACAAAAAAACTAAAATTGTTTTTATCATCCGTTGAGTTTTCTAATAAAAAACATTTTTTTAAATGACAAATTCATAATGACATATGTATGGAAAATCTTATAGAAATCGGATAATTTACTGATTGTTTGTGATATAAATATTTAGTTCTCTCCTACTGAAAGAACTTGGACACTAGGGTCGGAAAGCGGGATTGAAAAGTGCTCACCTCCGAGGCGTGGCACTCTGTCTTGCAAAAAGTGTCTGGGCAGCTCCGTCGGCATTCCCCAGTAAGGGCGCTTCGGTACAGTTATGGAAGCTAGCACCAGGAAGATAATTCCAAAGTCTACCTGTTAGAGAGAAGAAACTATTGGAGTAGAAAGCTTTCTGGCATATAGTGACCTTAACAGTGAAGGGGTGTGATTTTGTTGATGTTGTTGTGTTTGTCGAGTATATGTATGTTGAGGGGCACAAGTGCAATGAGTTCATCAGAGCACTCTCCATTAAAATACTTGTAAAACAGGCACAGGCATGCAGGATATTGGCGATGGGACAGCGGTTGCAGCCTTGTTGACAGAGTGGGACCTATTATATTGGATACCTTTTTTGGATCTTACGTAAGAGGGAGAAATTAGTGGGCTAAACACACACACAAAATAAAACAAAAAATAACAGGCAGCCAAAATGAGTTTATTAATATTTGTATGAAACTACTGTTTATTTCATTTCAAATATAGAACGGGCTCAAATGTTATAAATTAATACGTAATAATAAATACGCTGTAAATAATATTGTGATACATAGTTCAATAAAATAATAGACTACATTGTGAGAGACAACATGTGATTTAGAATAGACTATAGCTGTTTATTCTCACACCTAAGTATACAAGTTTATTTAAATTATAGTACGTAGATTAAGTCCTTGAGACTATCAGTTGAAATATGAGGGTGTTACCAATTGTAATAAAAACAGCTTACGAAAATAAATAATAATAATAATCAATGAGTGAGGCAACACACATAAATAAAAGAAAGAAATATTAGAGGTGTTCAATAAGTACTGAACCTGAGCTAATTTTCATATTAACAGATTATCGAAACAGTTATTTGTCTCTACATACGAATCGCCATGACTTAATCGTAGATTAGCTATAAGGACGTTTGTCTTAGAAGATTCAAAATAAATATTGGAACCACGACGTGAATATAGAAGTTAGGGCTGCATCGTCTTGGAATAGAGCTGGGTAGAGCTTAGTCAGATTGTGCAAAGTCAAAACAAGTGGTTTTCATCGCCATAGCACTGTATCTCTGATCGAGAAACAGGCTCGTTCTGGCCTGAAGCTTTGTCTCTCAGCATTATCATGTCACTGATTTTATTCCTGCTTTTTACTTCTAACAGCATAAAGTTGAAATAGCTCATAGCTGGGCCATCGTCAGATCTATCCGACACCATTCTGTTAAAATTACAGTAGGTTGATTAAGAACGTAAAATTACTATTGGAAAAATTAAGGTTTAATCGGTTGTATTAAAAATAGTTTACGAAAAATATTTTTTAGGGAATGAGTCTCTCATTTTCCTACTTGATGCCTAAGCACAGGAAAAACATTTTCTACAACAAATATGGTTTCTTGGCTTATGCTATATCATCATAAGCAGAAGAATGACTGGAATCATCGTCAGAGATGACCGAAAAGCCTATATTCCTTGTTTGAGCAAAGGAATTTGAAGGGAAAAGTAGAATTGGTTGCCAGGAAATGAAGTGAACTGCGTCTTGCGTATTAGTTTGATTACGACTCGACTGGCGTCTACAAATCCGCTGGGAAAGAAAATCGAACAAGTAGAAAGAAATATTAAAGAATTTATATAGCACTACTTTCAAGAAATGATTTTACCATAATCAGTAAAATTTAAAGTGTAGTTCTACCTGTCTCCGCATACTGGTCGCTCCAGATTCATAACTTTATATATATATATATATATATATATATATATATATATATATATATATATATATATATATATATATATATATATATATAATTGAAAAAAAAACAAATCGAAAAGGGAGAAATTAAAACAAAAATAAATAATTAATAAATAAAATATATATATATATAAAGATAAAAATACAAAACTACGGGTTTAAACGGAAAACTATCTTCACATAGCACCAAAAGTTGGAGGAAGTGAGGAGGCATGGCTTTGGAAATCTTTTTACCCGAATACGATGTTCAGCATGTTAAAAAATACCTTTTGTTGTAAAAATCTATAATAATCATCTGAAGAAGTTGGTGGGGACAGGATATTTTTATGGACACATAAATCGTAAAAATTCCTACACACTAATGAAACAGCTGTAATGGAAAAATCCAGAAAATAAACGAAGGTTATAAAAAAAAACGTGAGTCTTTGAATTTTAAACAAAATTTTACACTATATATATATACATATATATATATATATATATATATACATATATATATATATATATATATATATATATATATATATATATATATATATATATATATATATATATATATATATATATATGCATAGGAGGAGTGGGCAACTGGCTTGGTCTGGTAAGGAAATTAGAAAATACGCTTAAATAAATTCTAATTTGTTAAGATTACGTTTATATTATTATTTTTTTTTACATAGGCATCACCACTTATCAAGGTCAAGAGGCCACTCGAGGATAAGGGTTAAAGAGTGTACAGTAGAAATTGGACAATATATTAATCGTTAGTAATGGAAATTCTGTAAATTTGTTAACTTATATGGAACGGCTCATCAAAAACTTGTTTACGTTAGACTTGAAGACAACCATATTGTAGTCAGTTGGAAAGCAGGCAAACGGAAGACAATTCCACGGGCGTGCAGTTCTAAGAAAGAAGCTTTGCTCATGGAATCTACGTTTAGGTTTAGGCACAGATAAAGAGTGGAGGGGAATTGCTGATAGTGTTTTCTGATGGACGGGTGTGTCTTGTGAAAGTTTGGCGAGGGGGGACCATAGATTGGAGCTCAGTCGAGCACTTGCCATGAAAATAACGATAAAGCAGAAACAAACTCGCAACATCTCTTCTGTGAGAAAGAGCTTGCAGGGAAGAGAAAAGAACATCTCCTACGAGGCTGCGAAGTCTATTTTGAACTCTATCAAGGCAGGACAAGTCATTTCTAGCAGCTCCTGCCCAAATGAGGCAACAGTACTCCATCCTTGGACTTACCTGGCTCTTATATAGATAGAGAATTGCATCAACAGTGAGATCTACTGGATCGATAGAAGGGCCCCACCATTTTTCTCAGCGGCCTTGGCAACGGTATTATTTTAAAATCGTGATTTAAAAAGTAAAAAAAAAAGAAATTAGGTTCATCAGCTTGAATCAAAACCAGGCATGAAGCAATTAAAGTTCGCGACCGTATCACTGTACAAACGTGAAACGAACATGATTTGATTGAATACAAAGTGTATACAATATTTTTTTCAATTTGGCACCTTTTTAAGCAAGAGAAAAAAATTTATATCGACTAAAGATCCATAAAAGAACGGTTCATAAATACAAAAACAATAATATGAGACTCCTGAGACTTTTAGTTTTGGAAGATATAGTTCGAAAAGTGAAGACAGACAAACAGACGGATGAACAGACATAATGAGTTTTATAAATTAGACATATACGTACTAGCGGGGGGGGGGGTCCTCTGCTCGAAGGAAGAATATTATATTTTAATTTTTCAGATTTCGTATATATTATTATAAAAAAAATATTTGTGTGCCATTAGCCAGAATCGAAACCGAAAGGAAAAGTGTAGCCTTCAAAGCCTGTGACGTTACAACAGAAAGAACATGTCTAGCATATGGATCAGTTAAAAATTAAAACTTCAAAATAAACTCAGGTGAACGTACAAAATGTATACCGATTTTGTTTGACTCATTTTGACCACCTTAAAAATATTAAGAACGGCAAAGTACCATAAAAAATCCCCTATAAACAATCCAATCTTTTGAGGTCCCTAGTACCGCTGTGCGACTCTGTATTACATGTTAAAAATAATTCTAATACGTATGTATTACATCAAAATAATTCTACCACCCAACTCAGCTACTCATAATCATATTAAAATTACCGTATATAATATAACATAATATAATATAATATAATATAAAGCCGAACGTCTGTGTGTGTGTCTGGTCACGAATAGGCTCCTATATGTTTGACTATTATAGAAAACTGATCACATATAATGATAGATGTATCGAGACACAGGAATGGGTATGTTTGATGTGGTTTAAAGATGATTCATTAAAATTGTGGAGTCTGCGTACGCGCCTGGTCCACAAAGTATGGAAATAAAAAAATTAAAAAAAAACATTTAGAATTGTTTTTGATATAGAGGTACATAATAACACTTCGATAAGTATGTTTTAACTTAAATATGGGTGGTATAATAAAATTGTGGCGTCTGCGTCTGCGCCTGGCCTCCATAGAATGGAAATAGGCACAAACTTTAATAAAGACTTTTCATATCTGTCTGCATAAGTATGCTTTGATAATTATGTTTTAGTTTGAAGAAATATGGTATAATAAAATTATGGAGTGTTCGTTCGCACCTGACCTCAATAAAATGGACATATGTCACAAAGTTTAACAAGTTTTTTTTATATAGATCCATAGAATACTGTGATAAGTTTTTCAGTTTCATAAATCAGAGTCCATTTTCTATAGGCTGTTTTTGAACCCAGTCAACGACAGGTACTTTTGCCAGTATAATATAATATAATATAATATAATATACACAAATACACATGATCATTTTAATACTCACAGTTTTTGTTAAGAAAATAGTCCCGTCCATTCTAGATTGCATATAATCTTTTAAAACTTAACATATACACTACATGAAAACAACTATAATACATTTTAGTGAGCTCTTCTATACACACAACCACACACACACGAACACACAACCACACACACACACACAAATGTATATATATATATATTACATTTTTTACAGATTTGTTTTGTTACGAGTAAATATTATGTCAATATTGAATCTTTTCATAGACACACTCATCATAAAAATGGTGTTATATTTTGCTCATTAAAAGATATGCATGACAACCTGATGTCTAAAAATAAAGAACATTGAGCATTGTGTGTATACCTCGGCTGCAATCCTTGAATTATATCGGTATATCTATAAAAAATAATATTTTCTCTGTGTGTCTGTATATGTACATTTCCCTACCAAACTACTCTGTCAATTTTCAGTTTACAGAATCGAGATTTGAAGTAAGGGGTATTTCGATTTGGAAAAAAACTTCTTAATCGCTTTTTGAACAGAAATCTTGCTATCAAAGTTCAACAATTTGACTTTTGAAAACTCTATCAAACTCCTTCCACCAATTTGAGGTCTTAACACTTTAAACTATAGATATAGGTTCCTTGAAGATTGATCAAGCTATAAAGATTTATACACGCCCAAAACAACAAATGTTAAGAAGTCCAAATTGTGGTCAAATTTAAAAGAAATTCGACCTCTGCGGTCTCTACCAAATCACTCAGCCAATTTTTGGTCTAAATGTTTGAAATATTACATAAATTTTATTCAGACATAGGGTAAGCTATTTAATTTTCTTGCCGAGAATTTTGCTGTCAAAGTTCAAAAGGTTTAATTTCTGCGATTTCTAGCAAACTTTTCAGCCAATTTTAGATCTAAGCATTTGAAATTTTACATAAAGCGTATTCAGACACGCTGCAAGCTTTCAGTGTTTATGCGAAATTTTAGCTGCTTAGAGGTCAATGTTGAATAACTTGACATTTTCAGACTCTACCAATCTCCTCCGCGAATTTTGGGTCTAAACACTTGAAATTTTCGATGTAGATTACATCGACATGAGTCAAACATTTTAATGTATATACATACATATGCACATAAAGTTATGAACAGTACATAACGCCCGCGCAAAGCCGGGCTGAACTGCTAGTATATATATATATATATATATATATATATATATATATATATATATATAAAATATAACACGGAAATTACATAATTGTCCGTGTTATATTTTTACATAATTTCCGTGTTATATTTTTTATGTTATTGCTCTGTTTACCACATTGAGCTCTCATACCCGGATTTCCTCTGGAATTATTCCATTATAACACTATATATATATATATATATATATATATATATATATATATATATATATATATATATGTGTGTCTGTGTTTGTACTTATATACGTTTTGGGTAAAATATGTTTATCTCACTGTTTGTGTAATTAATTCTTTTTGTTACAGATCTGTTTCGTGATGCAGAAATAAAGTGTTTGTTTCTGCATAACGAAACTAATCTGTAAAAAATGTACCCAATTTTTTTCATGCCGAAAGAGCTGTTTCCTATGGAAAATAAATATTTAGATCTTCGAATATACTGTTGTTATATATATATATATATATATATATATATATATATATATATGTATATATATATATATATATGTGTGTGTGTGTGTGTGCGCGCGCGCGTGTGTGTGTGTGCGCGCGCGCGTGTGTGTATAACTACTTCATTTAATCACACAAATTAATATACGAACGTATGAACTTATGCGTAAACTTTAAGTATTAACTTCAACCGTGCTCAATACGTAAGTAGAACAAGGTAGTAAGTTATAAAATATATATGTATCCTAAGCTTAATCGCCATATATATTTTATAACAATATATATATATATGTATGTATATATATATATATATATACATATATATAATTATGCAAATCTAAACTATGTCTATGTTTGATGTTTTATATATAAGTGCCATTGCTTTCTAAATGAATATTTTACATTAATATTATAAATGCTCTACCTAAACATTGCAAAAAGAAAATTAAATATTTTTATGCAAATGGGATGAACGAAAGTGTTACCATTCGGTGAAATTTAGATACTTTTAATTTTCGTTCAATTTAACCAATCGGATGATTTATTCAGAAATATTCCTTATATTTTACATTCGTTAGAAATATTTTAAAGATTTTTCAGTAGGAATACTGTTGGTATAGCTTTCATATTTAAATAAATTAAATTCGAATTAATCTTTCCTATGGAACTTTTAAGTTTTAAGAATAAGGGAAAAAACAATCGTATACACTTGTGATTGTGTGAAAATTACTGCAAAACATGGAAACTGTTAATCGACTGCTAAACGTAAGAGTCTGTCGAAAACGCGTAAATATAGAAGATGGCGTATACAAAACATTTGCTGTGCTAAATTGAAGTAATATTAGTAATACTACCAACGAACTCACTTCAATTTGAAGAGATTCAACCGTTCGGTCTGTAACCCATGCACTGATCAGATGTTAGGCATACAGGGTACTGAGTAGGGGTAGTTATTAGTTATTACAATGGGGCCAATTTTTTTACATTGATAGACTGCAGCCCCACTTAGTTTGCCATCTGGAGAGGCCTTCCTTTTCAAGATACAGGAAGTGTAATCAGCAACCTGAAGGCACTTTCTATAGGCGAGGTCCGTCGATAGAGATTCAGTCGGATAATGACACTGCCTTTCGGAGAAGTTTGTTTAACACATCCCTAGATCAGGGGAGAATCCGACTTCGAATCTGTCATTCATACGTTTCCTTTGATAAAGGCATGATCGAGCGATGTCAGAGAACTGTAAAATAGGATCGCCTCTAGAAAACGGTGCACTATACCGACAGCAGTATGCTGGTACACCGTCACACCAAAATATGACGTATCCTCTGCTAGATCTCCCGCCAACATTGTATATCTGTACCATATACGGCTTAAAGGAATCAATGGGACATAATCGCTGTCCCATAATCAACAGCAAATGTCTTAAAAGCCGGTCACGGACTGTGGGTAAAGGTTTCACATGGACGATGTACCACAAAGTATGGAGTGGGACGTGTGACCAGAATAACCATTACACAGAACATGTCGACCGATGGAATGCCACGCTACGTGAAATATCTGCAGCCCATGAAAAGACAAGGCTCGACGACAGTCTATTCTGACATGTTTTCGGAAGATGCAATTAAAAGATGTCTTACCATAGGAAAGAGACAAGGTGCCCTTAAATGCAAGCGATGCCTCTTTCGATAAGTATTTGAATGGAAATTCAGTACCGACACCGTTGCACACGACGCAACTGATCTGCTTTCAAATGTTTCATGTGCGATCATTGAATGATAAGTGCGAATAAAAATAATGCTACAAAAAATATTACTTAAAAAGAAACAGAAGGTGTGCTCTCTCTGCTACCAGCGTGGGATAACAAATAGAAGAAGGATTGGTCTGGTGTGTTTTGCAGAGAAAGACGACATAAGCAACGTGAAGTGGCGAGAGTTAATGAACAGAAAGGTGAGCAAACTCGAAAGGAAAGGGGGGAAGTATTTTGTTCATGATTGGTCAGTAAACATTCATCATTAAAATACGCGCATGCGTATACAAACGCGGTGATAAAGGAAAACAATCTCGCTTGCAAAGAGGTCCGGTGTTACAATCTTTAAGTTTCTAAACTCTACACAACAGTTTGAAGATGAAAAATTACGATTTATTATTACGTCACAACTATTCAAGTTCCAAATTAATTCTAGGATTGGTGTGACTGAGGACTAGTGATTGTAAACGAAGAAATGAGGAACTATTAGGATATTAACATTTATAAAATATATGGAATGTGTTTGATTACGTGTGCCTCAGGTTATCATTTGTATTCTGCGATTTATGTAGGCGGTAGATAATTTTGACTAATATCATGTCATAAGTAACTCTCATGCTGAAAAAATGTGCGCACCCCTGCAATAGATAATCTAAAAGCTGATCTAATAGCGAATTTTAAAGAAGCTTTTAAAAAGAAATCTCTTAAATTGCGTTTATTACGATTTATTATTTCGTATGTGGAAATTCCTCTTGACATCCGAAGAGGCTTTCGTTTCTATCTTTAATACATGACAAAAATTATATGATAAAGCGTCCAGCTACCTATCTTCTTTCTGGCTGTCCACTAAATAACTTCATTACATACACATTAGTCGACCCTGAACCCCGCGGGGTCGTAAGACGCTTCACACTTGGTGTTTTGCCCGAAACAAAATCGACAGTTAGAAGCCCACACACCCGTTTCCCTAAGCAGCCTTAAATTCGCCGCACGACGATGAATTACTCTCTGTTATCAATGTGCTTCTCGTGTTTGACCTACGCAAAAACGAGGCCTTGGCCTGCTCCTTTGACTCCTCGTTGCTCTGGGGCCATAATATTGTCACTGATTAAATAGAAACAGCAAGAATGATTGCTTTTACTAATACCTCGAGTCGATTTCGACGTGAAATGGCTGCCTAATTATCTCTGCTGGATTTCGGCAAAACGCCAGCCAACCTTGCCGTCACCGGCGTATCAAGCAATATCCGTTCCGAAACCTTATTGCGATGTCCTATCGATTTTTATAATACATTTACTGAATAAGCATGTGCAGGCTGAGTTTATGAATTATATCGTCTCCTTTGAACGTACGAAAAATCCGTTAAGCATGATCGTTGAAATCTCATTTTGATCAAACTCGCGCGTCACTTCGTTTCTAATTGAGAGATTGGGCTCAGTTAGATTCGCTCGGAAATCTATATCTATTTATCCTATTTATTAGGGAAATCGCTAATTGTATAAATTATGTATTCGTCCATGAAGTTGTTTAGAATTTGAATTTTTTCTTGTCGGTACCCTCGAAATTCAGAAGCGGGGTTTACGTTTGAGTCATGCGTAAGTATATAAGGAAATTCTAATATATCATGTTTATATTGTCCACTTACCTTCAATCATTCTGAGATATATATTATTCTAAACGAAGTAAACACCCCAATAGTTTATATATATATATATATATATATATATATATATATATATATATATATATATATATATATATATATATATATATATAATATGTCTTCTAAACTCCGCGGATTAAGGACTATCACTTATTTAGTGTTCTTTTTCAAATTAAATATGTTTTAACTCTTTTTCAAAGTGTTTTTAACATGTTTTATTAACTATTTGCTCTGATATATATATATATATATATATATATGTATATATATATATATATGTCAAATTTTAGTCATTCAATAAATTTCAAAATTTATGACGTGAAATGGTTAAATTTCAAATCAAAAGATTTTTCTTATTCTATGTAAGACAAAGAATACATTTGAAATATTTCAAATGTATTCTTTGTCCTACATAGAATAAAAAAATATCTTTTGATTTGAAATTTAACCATTTCACATCGTAAATTTTTAAATTTATTGAATGACTAAAATTTGATTTATTTACTCTATCTTGTATATCGAGCAATTTTTATTTAGATGGGATAGTACTTATATACTTATACCTATTTTATTATCGTCAAAGAGTGTATGAATTGAAAAACGACAAAGATCGTTTTTTTTTTTTTTTTAGAAATTTAATAAGCTTAAAAAAACATATTTGTACGATCGAAATACAACACAGCAAAGTATAACAAATATTTTGCATATACTTTTTCAAATATTTATAATATTGTAATATTATACTTGACAACGCCGGGAAACAAGCCTTGCTAGCTAATAATATTTAAAAAATGTTCTATATTTTAGCTTCTAAGTTTTCGGTAAAACATAAATATACTTATTTAAAAAAGAAAAAAAAACTACAAAAAGAGCGGTCTAAATGAATTGTTACTCACGACTGATCGCTGAATTAAGTTTTCTACTGGATAGAAATATTCATGCATCGAAAGCTTTTTAGATAACAAACTGTTTAATGTATTTCTTTTTACATACATGAAACAGAAATATCTTCATACAATAAACGTTCACTTTTATTACCTATTGAAAACAAATGGAATTCTTTATTTGGCCAATCAAACTCAAGTGTTAGGCCTTTCTATCTCCTCGCGCATTATTCATAACCCATTAAACATTTTGTATCTTCCTTGAATATTTTATGAAACTCAAAAACTGTTGCCTAATTAATGTAAGATGGCCCAAAAGCTGTCTGAAGCATTCATTACATGTCTGTGGCATTTTTCCAAGTTTAAAACAGAATTTTATTGTATATCGTTCTTCTAAAGTATTCCTACGTTTAATTTGCATTTTCGAAATTCACTAGCTGTCAAATCAGGTTTTAGTAGGTTGTATTTCAATTCCTGCTGTAGCTGTTCATTTAAACCAGAAATTTAAAAAAATGGTTAGTCATCTCATATGATGTATAGCAATAACATACTGAGCTTTCGAGAGTCTATGACAATTTTAAATGCCTGTACTAAAAAGAAAAAATCTGGAAACTTATTGAACAGATCTTGTTTATAAACATAGGTATATGTTATGTATTTCTATGCGTGTGCATATGTAACTGACAAGAAACATTTTTGTATAGAATTAGAAAAAAAAAAGGATCTTCGCGGTACGAAGATCTGCTTGAGGGGGTAAGTAAGGTTATCATAAACTGAACGCATTTACGCTTTCTCGAATAATCTCTTAAAGATGCTACTAACGATACCCGTGGACGGCTTTGAAAATTTTGAAAAATTTCTGAAACTTTTATTTCAGCAATTAACAGGAACGATGGTGCAGAAGAAATGAACTTACAGACGTAACAGATGAAGAATATTAACGATTTTCTTAGCAAACCATTCAACCAAGGTGTTTTCAAGAAAAGGCTATCGATTGCGAAAAATAGATTATCAAAATCGATTGAATTACATTCAATCAAGACAAAGATGTGTGTGTGTGTGTGTTTTAGGTTAGTATGTCAAGTGAAATTAGGGAATTAAAAAAATCGCATGTTGTCTGAGGATTAAACTTTGACCTTGACACTATATATATATTATATAAGTAACGTCTACATACATGTATGTCTATTTGTGCATTAGCGGAAGCAATTATAATATGACGAATGTTGTCTGTAAGAAGGAGCATATATCAGACCAGATATGGACAAGTGTCTGGTCTTCAGTGAAAATACACTTTGATTTGAAGTAGACAATTGAGACATTGAACAACATATGCTTCAAGTGGGTATGTGTTTTATCCTAAAGCAAAGTACACGTTTATGACATTCCATAGTTTGACTGTCCGTAAAGAAACATGTTTTCTTCCCTTCTGTGTCTTTCGGTATATTATGATCAAAGTTGTTTGTTTTTTTCTATTTAACTGAAAGTACGACACTGATCACATTTCAGTACTTATGAATCTAAATGAATCCTGTATTTACAATCACCAAATCCTTTGGTTAAACAAACTATTATTTGTCTAAATACATTATAGCCAACAGTATATAGCTTTCTCCATCAGCACGTTAATTGTTATCGTCGTCGGCCGATTTCTCGTATTTGAGAATTTCAGTTTCCTTTTACCTCAGGGTTTTGATCGCAGATGACTCCTCAGACCAATCTGAACATTGAGTTTGCTTACTAGCATCAAATGTTACCATCCACTTACGGCCCCAGTCCACGACCCTATGAAGGTCATTTTCTATACAGTTAAAGTTTGTCTTGGATTTTTGTACACCGGATCTTCCCTTGTTTTAGAGTGTTGTATCATTAGCAATTATACCCACCTGAATGTATAGCTCATTAGTCAATTGTGCATCTTGCCGAACTTGGAAATTACTTGTGATGTCTATTCAGTCATGGCTGATAGAACAACAGTATACTACCGCGGTGAACTAAATAAAGGGTTCCGTTTGAAATTCGTTTCAAATGTCCAAGTTCGACAGGATACACCTGAAGAAGGTCGGAGGGTACATCGACAGGAACGTTGTGAAAAAGACACTCGTAGGTACAGTAATCCGATGAATTCAAAATAATATGAAAATGTTGGACAATAGCTTCGATCACTGGAGGAGAAATCCTTATAGACTGAGGCAATTTTTATTTTTGTTCTTAGTCACAGTGCTCCTTCTTGGATCGCTGAATTTTTCCCACGTTAAAAACCGACTTTGTATCTGACTCTGCCCTCACGGGGAGGCAAGTGAACAGGAATATCACTTACGGGTGTATCTGACGCCTGCGATTCAGTTACTTCTAAACAATTATGTATTTGCGTCTTTGCTATAAAATATCTTTCTAATTTTTCCATAAATAAACTTAATTAAATATGATGTCTTGTTTATGTGCTATCGGCATCAGACTCATCATTTTTCGCTATATCAGTATATTTCAACGAACCTATGAATATTTATCACTATAGAGATTATATTAAGTTTGCATTGTAATGTCGATATAATCGACGCCGTCTAAGTCTTGATTTAATACTCTTTATCTATGCTCGCACTTTGTCTTTAGATTACTAAAGAAACAAAAAAGATTTGTCCCGTCTGTATCAACTTAGACACTGTCGTATACCTGTTCAGGCCACCGTTGCCCTCATGGGTTGATATTCGGTTCTTTCAATTTTGTGATCGAGGACTGTAATCGATCATCTTCGAATAATTGTCAGTCGTATCACTTTTTACTCCCACGCTCTAATTTTTTAAAAAGTTTATTATGTCATCCATTTTGCTTTGAAGAACTAAATGGAAGTAAGTGGTTATAGGTAAAAAATAAAAAGAAACAATCGCGTTTGATCTAATAGGTCCCACTTTGTCAACTAGACTCCAACATCTGTCTCATCGCTGCGGTGTTGTGCCTCTAACTGTTTTATTTTAATGGAATGTGCTCTGATGAAGTCGTTGTACCTGTTCGCCCTCGACGTACATATCCCCGACAGATCCGCTTCGCAGAAAAATCCCACCCCTTCACTGTCGAGGTCCTGAAATGCCAGAAAGCTTTCTATTCTAATAGTTTATTCACTCGAACAGCTAGGCTTGGAATTCTCTTTCTACTACCTGCTTTCTTGGCTCTACTGATATGCGGAAGTTTAAACCAACATATTGTTAAATTTTCTTAGGCAAAGTTAGAAATAGTAGTCGCTTATGATCAAGTGGCGATATGCCTTGGTAAGCGTCAAATTGAGCAGAAAAAACATATTAAAAGAGAAAAATTCAGAAGAAAATACAAAGCTGTTCTTATCTTACAGTTCTGGTAAAAATATATATCTTCGTATTTACAGGAAGTTTGAATAGAAGTTAGTATGTGGTTTTAAATATTAGGTGCAAATCTTCAATTCGCGACCCTTTCTTCGATAGTCGAGTTATCTTATTACAGGCGTCCGTAGCGGCTGGAGACTGCAATATTCAAAGGAGATAGAAGTGCCTCACAGCTTTGCTGGCTGTCTCCCAACGTAAACCTTGTGAAACGCGCAAGATATGTTTTGAAAAGTCTGTCTTACCTTGAAAAATGATAAACCGATATTGTGAACTTACTTTTATAAACAATCACGACCACCCAGTGACACTCGAGAATTAAAAAAAAACTTGTTTGGAATTTCTGGTAAAAGATATATTCTCGTATTTAGATGGAGTTTCAATGAGTTAACATAAGTTGTATTCTAAACAAGTTGCGATTTTTATTTAGGTCAATTAGTGTCTCTTTCTGCAGCAGCGGGCGTTATCATGTTTCTCCGTTCTAGCTAAAATGCCGCAGCATGTGAAAAGAAGGAGGAAAGTGTTTCATGCCTTGGTTGATCGTCCCCCAACTACAACCTTGTGAAACCCTCAAAGTATTTTCCAAAAACTCTCTCTAACTGTGAAAAACTATAACAACCATTTGCAACGTTGACTTTTAGCAGCTGCGTTCATACAACTGATAATGCTCGGCTTCTTCATGAAGGTGGAAATCCTGTACTTAGAAATATATAAGCTTACCTAATGTTGCTGAAACAGAAGTAATTATATGTCACAGCAGGAAACACTAATCACTCATTTTGGATTATACTTTTCAGTCTTTAAATGTTTTATTTTAATTTTTGAGATGAGCATTTTGTAACAGAGCCACTAGCACTTGTAGCATCAGAAGAAGCTGTATGACGCATATGAAAATGATCAAGCCAATGCGCGAGGTGACGTCACAGCACAGGAACAGAAGGAAACGAACAGAGAAAAAATGCACCACGTGGTGAGGACTTGATATGAAATTGCGTGCCAGATAATATGATCGTTGTTCCCGTGATGGCAAGAGACTTATAACTAAATTTATAAAGAAACACGGACATCAGGATACATCCTTACTTCATGTCCAATACGCATACTGGTTGTTCACCGGTTCTCTTAATCCTTGGTTTATATTTTGTTTCGTTGATCCCATGCAGGTTATGGTTTGACCCGATATTTTTTAAAACTCAGGTCAGACTTGACCCTCAGCTGATATCTAGAGCTATCGCACCCGCCTTCAGAATTGTGTATGTAGCCATACAAGGGTATTCCTGTTATTTATCTTAACATTTCCCCATAAATTACATGAGTTGCACATTGATAATTCTTTATTTTGGTAGTTCATTACTCCAAATTATGCACTTGTATATTTAAAATCGTCTATTTATTAACACATTATATATAACAAATTATTACACCATGGAAAGAACATTTAATTCACGGCGACATATTTGTACTTAAAATTTTATAAAGTTCATGACAGGAGTACCGCTATTAGTATGGTGTGGCGTTGAATGCGAGGGGTTAAAAAGGGTAACACCCATAAAACACAACGACACCACTCTGATATGTTGTGGACGCGTTTGCTTGCATGTATAACCGGTTGAAGATTACCCATGCATATCCAATACCCAAATATAAAAATATAAGTGATATCTTTTACCTGACCCACGGTGTTTCTGAGCTATGTAGAATAACTTCAGATAGGGGGAGGTCCTATATCAGAAGGTGTTCAGTCATTTTTTCCTTTCTGATCTTATATATTCTCGGGATGTTATTAGGACCTGGTTTCTCCGTAACTACATTTTTTTAACTACTGCTACATTGGTAGATGCTGTGATCTCTGCATGGTTGCAAACCTCTGTTTTATATTTGAACGGCCAACGTCAGCAAGATTATATAAGTAATTCATTTTGTCGGCTTCAGGCAACAACTGATCAAATGGCAGGTGTTGTTAAACGCTTGATCTGATCAATTGTAATGAGTTGATTTCTTCGAAACAAGACACTGGCGGGTCGTAGTGAACTTAGATCGAGCAGATGCTTCTATTAAACCAAGAATATTCGTCTAAACGTATTATAATTCTTTTTCTTGTACAGCAACAAGAATTATAATACGTGACTTGTTCCTGTACACTTTAAATCAAGTAATATACTTCTTTCTATTCGATATTTTATAGATTTTTTTTCTTTTCTGTACAGGAACAAACACTTATCAAGACCCGAAGGATAATGGTTAATGAGTATACATTAGTCAATGTGATTATAACGTAGTAAACATAAGTAGTGAGTATTTTTATAAATTGGATTACTTAAAGGACACGTTCCTCAGGAATTTGTTTACGTTGGACGTGAAGACAGTAGTCAGCTGGAAAGCAGGCAAGCGGAAGTGAGTTCCAAAGGCGTGCTGTTCGAAGAAAGAAGCTTTGTTCAAGGAATCTACATTTAGGGTTAGGCACAGATAAAGAGTGTGGAGAATTATTGATAGTGGTTTTGTGCTAGACGAGTGTTTTTCGTGAAAGTTTGGCGAAGGGGGAGCACAGATTGAAGTTCAGATGAGTACTTGCCATGAAAATAACGATGAAGCAGAGACTTGCAACGTGTCTTCTGTGGGAAAGAGGTTGCAGGGAAGAGAAAAAGGCATCCCCCACTAAGCTACGAAGTCTATTTTGAACTCTGCCAATGTAGGATAAGATGTTTCAAGCAACTCCTGCCCAGATGTGGCAACAGTACTTCATCATCGGTCGTACCTGGCTTTTATATAGGTAGAGAATTGCGTCAGGAATGAGATATCTATAGGAGCAGTAGGAAAATCCCACCACTTTTCCATCGACTTTGGCAATGGATTTGATATACGTGTTCCATTTCAGATCAGGAGTAAAGGTCAAGCCCAGAATCTTGTCAAAACATGAGGCCTTCCCAAGACGAAAGCCGTTAATTTTAATTGACGCCAAATGGGTCTCAGAGCGTTGATGATGTTAAGATAGAAGCTTGGTTTTAGATGCATTATTCCTTTTTTTTTCACTCGAATAATACCCATCTCAGGTCGGTAAATAAATATTGACCAGAAATTCAAAACAAAAAGAAGACACAAAAAAAATTGAGTAATACTAAATATTATGTCGACAGTTGATATTCTTATCTTAAATCACAGTCCACGTTATCAATTTAATTCTGAGAAAATATCTGAAATTTAAAGCTTATGCTTAATGGATATTAAGAAGAAATTAAAAATTAAGGAATTTTACCCCATTGATTTCTAATTACTATATTGTCACCGGGCGAAAGGCCAGGACACAAACTATTTTTTATGCGATTAGTATCTAACTATCTATTTGGCTTGCAAGGAGATAATTTCTATTGTTTTTCGATGGTGTACACTTTTTTTAAAATTTGACAAAGTAAAATATAAAAATTTAATTTAAATTGAATACAAATATATTGGATTCATTTTTATTTTATTTACATTTTTTGCACTTTTAAAACATAGTTGAAGATAATATATCGATTTTTTAAAAAAATAGTTGAAGATAATATATCGATCTTGTTAATAATTGCATAATAGGTACATTTACTTTTTTAACTGCAACAATATACATAACTACATAAATTAATCCAAGGTATTTTTTAAATCAATTTAAATTAATTTTTTATATTTTGCTTCGTAAAGTTTATAACATTGCATTTTTAAAAATTAATAAACTTCAACTTTAATATATTATCTTAATTTTTAAAAGTTTGTAAAACGTTTTTTTATTATTTCCATACTTTGCAAGAAATGTTTTTCAAAGTTCTATAAAATATGTATAAAATATTGTATAAAATATTGTATATTTTATAAACTATTGTATATTGTATAAAATGTTGTATAAAATATTGTATATTTTATAAAATATTGTATATTGTATAAAATGTTGTATAAAATATTGTATAAAATGTTTTATATTTCATAAAATATTGTATATTGTATAAAATATTGTATAAAATATTCTATATTGTATAAAATATTCTATATTGTATAAAATGTTGTATAAAATATTGTATATTGTCTTCTTCTTCTATATATAAATAAAATGAACTTATTTTTCCCGTATGAGTTTGACCTTAATAGGATTAATTATCAAGACATTACATACAAATGTAATGTGCACAAACTGCAGCACATGATCTGAGGTGTGCTATAGGCCTATTACCCTTACACTTCTCCGATAACCGAACATCCCTATATTTTTCCAGGTGAGAGTTCACTGCCAAAATAAGTTATATTCAATGGAAGTTCCAACGTCCTTTCTCTCTATTAGATTCTACCTTTTACCGCTCCTCATTTACACCGCATCGGATGCGTTCACAAGAAACAGTACGAAGAAACACCGGTTTGAAAGCGTACAAGGTTATTTATACCGTTTTTTAAATCTTCTTCCCCTGATTTATGCTTTATATTTTTACCCTAAATAAAATAATAATAACAATTTTAAAAAGAATACGTGTTGTTTTCTTTTTGCTTTTTTTTTTAGTTAGTGTAAGACACAACCCGCGGGACTAACCAGTTTTTACTTCCGGTTTTAACGCCTCTAACCTTGAAATATAACTATACCTTTATTTATTATTGCTTGCAACTAAACATTTATTTTTACACAAATAATTATTTCTTTACTGTTTATTATTACAACGCAACGATATCGTGAATTCACTTGCATTGCACTTTGATTAAAATTAAAACAAATAAACTCATTTAGAATTCGAGAAAACAAAAAAAAATCATTTAGAATTCGAGAAAACAAAAACATTCATTTAGAATTCGTTCACTGCGGAATTGATAATTGACCTAATTAATTTTTTAGATAATTCATCACGTTTTTTTCGTTTTTTTCCGCTTTCGTCTCAATGATTCCAGTTCGACCCCCCCATCAAACTTTTTGGGGATTTTTCAAACACCCGGTCACCGCTGGACCGTTCGTATTGCATCACGTTCATTTTTTTTATTGTTTTTTTTCTTGATAGTTTTTACATTGTTTGTTTTTATAATATTTAAACAGGGTTATTACTTCGCTTTGTTTTCATTTTAACCCCCCCCCCAACCACACGCGCATCTAAAACTCCGGGCAACGCCGGGTACCCACCGCTAGTATAAATATTGTATATTGTATAAAATATTGTATAAAATATTGTATAATGTATAATGATCCCCCCTAAGCAACTTTGGGAAAAACTTCGTGCTAATCTTCCGCGTCCTCTCTTCCTCGCGAATAATTGTACATACAGCTTCCTCATTGGCATTTAACCGCGCATTTACTGTCTCTATAGACACACGACGGTCCTTATTCATGATATTCTGTTTTTAGTCAGCCAAATATTGTGTTCTGACCTCATTACTACTTCGACCCCTCTCATCATCCCTCACAGATTCCTTGCTTTCTTTGCATCTCTTATGCCATTAAAAATCGATGCTTGATTTCTTCGAGATGGTCCAAAAGCAGTCTGAAGCATTCCATACGTTTTTGTGGCATTCTTACTAAGTTCAAAACGAAATTTTATTGCATTCGTTTAAAGATTGCATTTTTGAAATTCACTTGCTGTGACAAACAGGCTTTAGTAGAGTGTAATCGAATTCTTGCTTTAGTTATTCTTTTGAACCTGAAATCATAAAACTTTGTCAGTAATCTCAAAGGATTTATAGTAATAAGTAACGCTATGGCAACAAAATATTCTTTTCATAATTTTGATTCTCGAGTATATATCTGACAGAGTTAGACGCAATTAATCAACCGAGAACCATATTACTGCATATAAAAGCATATAAGATATACATGGATACACACTCGAGAGTCAAAACAATGAAAATAATATGCTGTTGTCATAGCCCCAATTATAACATATAGAATTCCTAAGAGTCTATAACAATTTTAAATGCCGATACAAAAAAAAAACGTCTGGAAAATTATTGAAGACAATTTTACAACTCGTTTTCCTACTTTGCAAAATAATACACTAATTATAAGCACCATTTGCAACGTTTTGTTTTAGCAGCTGTGTTCTAAAAATTGATAATGATCGATCTCTTAATTAATTTTGAAACTCTGTACATAGAAATATATAAGCATAACTAATGTTGCATAAACCGAAATAATAAAGTGTCACAACAGTAAACACTAATTAGCCATTTTGGATTATACTTTCCAGTCTTAAAATGTTTTATATTAACTTTTTAGATGAGCCTTTTGTAACAGAGCCACTAGTAGCGGCAGCAGCTGTATGACACATATGCAAATGATCAAGCCAATGCGCGAGGTGACGTCACAGCAAAGGAAGAGAAGGAAACGGAGTAAAAATGCACGACGTGGCGAGAACTTGAGAAGAAATTGCGTGCCGGAAAGATGAACGTTCTTCCCGTGGTGGCAAGAGACTTTTAACTAAATAGCAGAAGACATAAACTTAGAGGCTTTTAAAACAAGAGGCAATGCGTTATTTTGAAAGAACCATAGTAAATGTATTAAAATTCGATTGTTTTTCTTTGCGACTGTCTCAGATGCAACATGTAGGTCCCGAGTGCTAAAATGTAACGACACCGTTGAAGAATAGTAATGACACTGACTTGAAGAAGAGTAACAAAACCGTTGAAAATGAGTAACGACTACAGTACATTTTGTATTATTCTGATTATTCGAACTACTATCATTATCTTCATTGTTGTTCGCACAACGTTTTGATGGATGTAACCTCCGACCTTCATCAGGTGTATCGTGTCAAATTCGGAAACCTTTCTATCGAATTCAAAAATCTGCACAGAATTTCGAAACTCAAGTCAGAAAGAGACATATTTTTCGTTTGTGCTTCCAAATCTAAAGACCAAACATCTGCGGTAAATAAGAGAGACGATAACTTGTATCGAAGCGAAAATGTTGCTGGAAGTATACCAGCTGCTTCATAAAAGAAATCTATAATGTAAAGGATACTTATTTGTTTGTGTGTATGCATCCATCTAAAAGTCAGAAACTAGATAAGACACACCAACGTAGCTTCCATAATATTTGATAGTATTGATGGGGTATCATAACTAAGATTCGTTGACATTTAGTAGATTGTTCCTTTCTATCGTTATTTGCTACAAGACTCGAATTAAAATACGATTTTTGCGTTGGAGCTACTATCAAAGCTTAGCATCAGCTTCTTGGCCTTTTGGTCAAGATCAAAGTGTCAAAGTGTAGTATCTGTTCCGGCAGATACTGCACTTAAGATAATTTGTACCAGTCAATGGAGGGGAAACCCTCTATACTGGGACAATTATTATTTTTGGTAACCAGAGTGACCCCTTTTTGCCTACTTTTAGGGGAGCTGGTTTTTACCTCACATTAAAAACGGCTTTGTGCCTAATTTGCTCAGTGGGGGAGCAAATAAACACCATCTGTTCCGGCAGATGCTGCAAGCTATGACTAGCAACGACCAGCTATGACTAGCAAAGACCAGATGTGGGGGCAACCCCACATGCCTGACCTTTAACCAGCTCCCATTTCCCACCTCTCGGGAGCTGGTCCCCTTTTTCCCTTCCCCCTCCCTTCACTCCTCACATTAAAAATTGGCCTTGTGCCTAATTTGCTCGGTGGGGGAGCAAATAAATACCATCTGTTCTTCTATCGTTATTTTGCTACAAGACTCGAATTAAAATACGATTTTTGCGTTGGAGCTACTATCAAAGCTAAGTATTCGTTTTCTTCTCGTTCGCTGGAGGGGAGATGTTTCTTGAACGATGTTGAGTAGACGAAGAAATAGGAGGAAGCATTCATTGCATGAAATGGAAGACAAATAGGTAGGAAAATTGCTGGAAAAACGGTTGGATCCTTCTACCGCTCCAGAATGCGTAACTTGTATAAGAGCCAAATAAGAGCCAGTACTTTTATATCACCTGGGGTAGAACTGCTCTGAGCACCTTTTTTCTGTTTGATATGGTGCGTAACCGGCTTCGAAATCTAGTAGACGGGGACATTTTTCTCTCCTTACAACCTCTTTCTCACAGAATATGTGTTCCAAGTCTCTATTTTTGCTATCGTTATTCGCATGGCAAGTGCTCGACTGAGCTTCAATATATGGCCCTATCACATGTAAACATTCGCAACAAACTCTCGTGATAAATTTTCTCTACTTTCTATCTGTGCCTTAAACTAAACAGTTTTCTTTGAACTGCACGCCTGTGGAACACTGTTCCGCTTGCCTGTTTCGCTCCCGGCTCCAACCTGGATGTCTTCAAGTCTAACACAAACAAATTCCTGATGCCCCCCCTTAGTAATGACCCATTATCAATTCTCCAATACTATTGCTACACTATCCTATTGAGTATGTACACACGATAACCCTTATCCCCGAGTGGCCATTGGGCCTTGATAAGTAGTGAACTCCATGTAAAAAAAAATGTTAAATCTCATGAACAAAGTTTTTCATAAGACTACAGACTACCAGCATGTCAAAATCTATACCGCGTGGATACTTCTTAGCTTATTACAACACGGCCGTTTCTAAGTCCAAAGTGTGTATGTTGTGTAAAGCTGGATAACTGTGCTATTATCTTAGACTATAAATCGTTATATGCATCACTTTTTCTTCTAGCATTAGTGCTGTGACAACAGCATATTCTTTTCATTGTTTTGACTCTTCAGTATATATCCGTTAATATCTTATATGTTTTTATATAGACAGATGTGGTTCTCGGTTGATTAGCGAAGTCTGTGTTGGGGGCTGCTTCAGTCTTTAACACACTATGGATACTCACGAAGGAGTTCCTGCGCGTGAAATTTTTGTAGCAGGAGGTGCGCAATCTCCAACTACACCTCTCCTGAGTCGACATTGTTAAATACCAGTGGCAAGTGAAGTGTATGTACAAGCCGACTGGAAACAAATGCCAAGATAAGAAGATAGCACATGCAGCGTTATTTCCATGGCAGGTGCTCGTCTGAACTCCAATCTCTGGTCCCCCCTCGCCAATCTTTCACGAAAAACACCCGTCTAGCTGAATTCCCCCACTCTATATCTGTGCCTAAATCAAAACGCGGATTCCATGAACGAAGCTTCTTTCTTAGAACTGCACGCCTGTGGAACTCTGTTCCGTCTGCCTGCTTCCCACCGGACTACAACTTGGATGTCTTCAAGTCCAACGTTAAGAAATTCCTAATGAACCGCCCCCTTAAGTAAACACTTCATCAAATCTCCACACTAACGTAATGTACTTGCAATAACCCTTATCCCTGAGTGGCTTCCGGGCCTTGATAAGTGGTGATCACTGTGTAAAAAAAAAGCGCCTAGAATCTCATATGGTCACTCATCTGGTACTAACCCAGCTCAGTCTTGCTTAAATTTGGTGATCTGACGAGAACCGGTGTGTCAATGCGATTATACCATGTGTTGCATATATACTCGAGAGTCAAAAGAATGTAAAGAATCTGCTGTTGTCATAGCCCTATTTATCATCTATTATGCGTACATCCGGGTTTCTCCGTACAAAAATGATTGTCTGGTTTAATAATGACTTCAGCGTATCAAGTGTTGAGCCGTACTATTAAATAATAAAATTCGTTCAATTTCTATCGCTACCGATTATTAGGTTGTTTCATCGACTGGCGGACAGTCATTAACTCTTATCTTCGAGTTACTTTCGGGCTGTCGTAAGCGGTGACTCCTTAAATAATAGACAGGAAGTTAACAGGCATATTAGAAGAACTCTTTTAAATATTCTCACTTTTTTTCTGCTCATGCTCCCGGACAGATCTGGTCAGCAATATCAGTATATCGAAGAGCTGTTTGTATGTGTTCATTTTTGCAAAGTCTGAAACTACACAAGACACACCAACATAGCTAACCTATTCAGTTTTAGCATACATATTTGTTAGTATACATAGTTTTGTAATACTTTCGCCGATTTGCGGTTCCTCATTCACGGCCAAGCATAGTCGCGGGTTAAGTCCTTAAATCTTTTCGCATCGTATGCCGGTTTATCCGGGCTAATGCCATGAGAACGAATGCCTTATAAACAGTTTTGTCAATTTAGCGGGTTTCTCGCTAGATTTGAAAATTTGGTTTGGCATATAGCATGAAAATTTTAAATCTATCGGCTAACGCCCCACCCCGTTTAAAATCTGTATATTTTGTTTAATATTGTAATCATTTATTTTTGGTTAGTGCACAAACATTTTAATTAATATTTTTGTTTAAGAGGTGTTCCCTTTTCCTGCCCGCAAGAAATAAGTGGAAAAGGAGATTAGGATAAGCCGAGACTCGAACCTGGTAAGTGTTACATGATAAGGGCTGTCCCCTTTTCATGTAAGTATAAAAATAGAGAGATTTAGTTAAAATGAAAATGAAATAGCATAGGCGAAATTCGAACCTCGTAATTTAGGTTTAGAAATAGATTAAGTGTGAGAATTAGAAAATGAAATGTAAAGCAAACGATTGTTTAGAATAGAGATAAAATATTTCAAGAAAAGAATGTGCACTGTCAAGTTTGTTATGAAATTTTAATTGAAAGAATGCAGCTATAAGATAATGTTTTTAACATATTGGAAATATAGGTTACTGAGTATAGGTTAAAATTCCTTTTGTAAAAAAAAGGAAAAGTTTTGGACACGCATGTCCAGAACACGTGAAAGAAGGCATATGTTTTAACATGTGTATGACGTCATGGAAAATAGAAAGTTCTAGAAATAGATAGAAAAACTTTAGAGTTGAGCAGACAAAAGCAGGGGGGGAAACTCAGAGAGTCTGGGGATTCAAACGTCTAGATGCGAAGACGGTCACTTGTGAAACTTAGAATAAAGCTTTGAATTTTTTATGATGAAAACCATGGCCGGTCGTGAGAAGAAATAAAACCATCCTGTGTTTTTGTAGATGTCGTCTTTGTGATGTGATTCCAGCAAAAGGTAAATTGAATTGTTATTATATGTCTATGTTATAAAACGTCATGACATACACATCTCATATCTACAATGTGAACTCTACATCTCATATCTACACTGAGACTGTCTGAACACTATCTCCTCACTCAAAGAGCTTACTTCTTCTACACGTCTAAGTATGAACAGTTTTAATATATATGAATCGCTTCATAACAGAAACAACGACATTCGTCATAACGCGAACACGGAACCAAACGAACAATCTCTTTCAATATCTCTCTCAACAACATCCCTCTTAATAAAAGACTCTCTCTCCAAGACACAACAACAAACTCTCTTTAAAACTCTCTTAATAAAACTCTCTCAATGAAACCCCTATATAACAGTAAGCAAGGTTCAGAGATGGATTCAGAAAATGGAATGTTATATTTCACATTGTTTAATTTTCATATGAAATAGTTTAGATATGTTTATTTGTAAAAAGAATTTTATTCTTCATTCTTTTATGGAAATTGAATTAACAAGGTCAGCTAAAAAATAATGAACAATACAATTTAAAAATATATTGAAAAATAGGTAAGTGAGAATTCTTTGTGTGTTTTGGAAACGTATGTTTAAGCCACGTGAGTCGATCACGTTTAGAGCCATACATATGATGTCATAGCAGAAAGGGAATTTCTTAATATAAGAGCTAATTGTACTCAGATCGAAGAGTTTCAGTCGGGCAGACAGGCTCGAACAGTCAGCAAAGGCAGTCAGAGGAGGGGCCCTTTAGAAGCGAAGGGAGGACATTAACCATGTCGAAACGAATTTAAATTCTTGACGGCAATCATCATTTCGACCGGTCAAAATGGAATAAAGAACACCATCGATTTTTGTAACTATTGTCTTCGTGTCGTCATTCAACAATTGAAGGTAATGTGAAATCATCTCTATAATGAACTTTGTATCACCCCCTTCTAAATAATGTGCCCCCCTCATGCATCATAAGTAATGATCGATCACCTCCTGCTTTAAAAGAACTGGTCACCCTCTCTCCTCGCTAATATATTTTATAATAACCTACAGAACTGTAATATGTATGAATGTCTTCTCTATCCTCCTCCTCCTCCTCCTCCTCCTCCTTAGTATAAAAAATGCATAAATATTGCAGCATTAGGAATTGGTTATATAATATTAAATGGATTTTTTTTATTCTTAAGGCTGCAATATTTTAAGTTGAAATTTACTATATTTTTACTAGAATATCTTGTCCTTTACTTTTCCATGTTTAAATATATATTACTTTTCATGCTGGCATTTTTCTATTTTAATATAGTATAGCTACCTCTGCCAGCAGTGTTACTGCCGTTAACTTTCTTTTAAATTATAATCTTGTTGTATCACAAAATTCAAATGTGTTTGCATTATCACTGCATGTAATATTACTAGATTTTTACTATACTAGCATTTCAGCCCGGCGTTGCCCAGGTGTTTGGCGGTGTATGTTGAGAAAAAAAAGGTCACTTTTTTTTTAACTTTGACCCCTATTATGACCCCTTAACAGTTAACGTTTTGGGCTCAAATCAAGTTATTAAGATATATCCATGTCAAAGGAACATATATCTAAAAGGTCAAGTGTTTAAACCCAAAATTAATGAAGGAGTTTAGTAGAGTTTTCAAAGGTCAAATCGTTGAACTTTGACCCCTTAACGGCCAAATATCTGGCCGTAAACGAATTACAAAGATTTTTCCAAATCTTAGTAGCCTGTATATCAAATTTCGAATCTGTAGGCTGAAAATTGAAAGAGTTATTGCGTTGAAAAATGTACACAGACACACACACAGACAAACACACAGACACGTTCACTTTTATATATATATATATATATATATATATATATATATATATATATATATATATATATATATATAGATTAATGGGAAAAAGTATCTTTAGAAATGATGTATGAAGCATTTGGTAGTGCGTATACTTAAACGCTTTAAAACTCCATCAAGTATTTGCGGTCTTCCGCGATTCGCAGTGGATATGTTATATTTATATTTGGGGGCGGGACCGGGAACAAAATTAGTCAGGGACAGTTTGTCGACATTCTAGCAGGCTTTTGACAATTGATCTTCGAAATTCGAATTAAAATACGAATTTTTGCCATGGAGATGGTTTAAAAAAAATACTTAATATATATTCTGCTGTCTGTCGGATGAGGTGAGATACTCCAATACTGATGAGACATGAGAAAGAGAGAGTGAGAGAGAAAGAGAGAGACAGAAGCAGGATTAGAATGAGTAAAAGAGTAGGTAGAGAGAGACGTTTTTAAAGAAATAGACATTCTGGCTGATTGGTTATGTCGGGCAAAGCCGGATAGCCGTGCTATTATCTCAGACTATACATCGTTTACATGCATCACTTTTCTTTTAGCATTGGGTTTTGACCGTCTATTTCCCAATAGAGGCGAAAAAAACCCATTTTTCAACGTGTTTTGGCATATTACTGTGCTTTCATATTTTGTCTTAATGATAGATTACTGACGTATAAGGTTTTTTTATACGAAATAAGAAAGGTGACATGCCCGGGGGTATGAAAGAACATGAATCCGTTATAGAAAAGAAGGGGTTTTGTTCATCACTGTTGATATTGCCGTTGCTATTTTAGCACAAAGTTTTTCATTTATTATCCTAGTGGAATGAATATGTGTACATCCGGGTTTATTCGTAACAAAATATGATTGCCTGGTTTAACCATTTATAACGACTACAGCATATCAAGAGGTGCGGAGGCGCCAATCGTCAATACTCCAGCGCTTTCAGCAGCATCCAGCCCCTTGCACCATCCAGCCGCTTGCAGCATCCTGTCTCCTGCGACTATCAGATTAGTGCTCACTACCGTCCAACTACCTACCTAATCGAGTGCCCACTGACGTCCAGCTAACAGTTTCCATAACCTACTAGCGTCCAGCTACCTGTCTCAATGCCCATTAACGTCCAGCTATCTGTTCCAGTTCCCACTGACGTCTACTTACCTGTTCCAGTACCGTTTGACGTCCAGCTACTAGTTTCCAACACCCACGAGGGTTCAGATGTCTTAGTGCCCAATGAAGCCCAGCTACCTGTCCCAGTACTTTTTGACGCTCAGCTACCAGTTTCCTGAGCCTACTAACGTCTAGCTACCCGTTTCAGTGCCCACTGACGTTCAGTTATCCGTTTCCAGCGGCCGATTCCGTGTCACTCGGACTGATCCCGATTATACCTTCAAATTAAGCATTTCGTTTCTAGGTAAATAAAACACGATATCTTTAAACGGATAACTGTGTCTGTCATTCTTTTTTGTTATTCCCATTAAATTTTTGCCTTTGTGTCTACCTTGTCAATTGTACGGCCGATTGTAACCTTCACACATTTTGATACCTTGTAACAGAGGTACCTGGGACTGACGTTAAAGATAAACCGAAATCTTATGCTAAGGATATACACCAGCGCGGACTTCGAACGTAGTTTTGTAAGGCGCCTTACTAGCTTATTGCTAAAATGATGTAGTCAATCTTACTTTAAACGAATATGTCTTTCGAATGACATATCACCTTCAATATCTCAGCGCACCTTTAGTTTTGACAGGCCGTAACCTATTCAGGACTCAGTAATCTACGGACAAGACATTCCCAGCGAACTTGAATTGACTTCAACTATCAAATTCGGGAGTATTTTCGATATTATTAGAAGAGTAGCGGTGTTTAATCCTCTTCCACTGTAAGAACTTAGAAACCAAAGTCGGAAACTGGGATTGGGAATCAGCGCCCCAGTGTAAAGGTATACTAACCTGCAAAAAGTGCCTGGATATCTTTGTCTGCTTTCGCCGGTAAGGGTGTCTCGGGCGATTAGCAATTAATTAAACTCTCTTTCAAAGAGAGAAGGCAAGGTCTAGAAGGATGGACCTCCTAGAACTGCACAGAAGTAAACTGCACCCGCAAAATCAACAGTTACCGGATCATTACAGAATGGTCTCATATTTGTTGATTTTGGGAGCCCAGAATGTTATTAGATGAGGTATTTTATAAGTAGAATTATTGCCATTTTATCAAAGAGATATTAACCTTGTGTTTTATATTTAAAGGTGTCTATACGAAATACGAATATAAGAGTTCTTAACCATTTCAAAGTCGTGAGGAGGTGATGCATTATTTTTAATGGACCGAGTCTTTAGCAAGATTAGCGTGACGGCGCCCACTCCTCTCTAGACTTCAGAGTACATACAGCACTCGAACATAAAAGATAGTCACTCACTTTTACACTAGCTAGGTTAAACATCGCTTAACTTCAGTGATCTTACGAGGAACGATTTGTAAACGGGATAATGAAATATAGTTAATATTCATACTATAAAAAAAACGTAGACATTTATTTATTTAATTTCCTGTAAATATGCAGTCATACAAAAATTTTTTCATGTCTTGATATTATTTCGAGATATCATATTCTTTACAATTATAAGGTTGCTCATTTATATTAAAGATATCGTGCATAGCCTTGTCTACTCCTAATAAAACAGAGCCGCTAGCGCTGGTAGCAGTAGCAGTAGCAGCCGCCTGACACGTATATAAATGACTAAACCACTACGTTAAGTTAAGTCACAGCGGAGGAAGAGAAAGGAAAGAAAAAAGCGGAGGAAAAAGGACACACATGAACGACAGGTGACAGCGAACACACGATGGAGACAGAGGACCGGAGGAAGGAAAACACACACAACCGGATGAGATGGACGTTTCGCCCCGTGATTTCGGAGAGAAACTTAAAGCCGTGTAGAGATAACATAACAAAAATTTAAAACAACATGCAGTGCATAATTTAGGAAGAGCTATGAATAAATGCATTTTATTTAAACTGAGAAAGCTGAGTGGAATTGTGTGTCTTTGTCACTTTGCGACTTTCTCAGACACAACGTGTGGGCCCGATTGTTAAAATTTAACGAAACAGTTAAAGAAGGTGATTGAAAACGTTACAATAAATCGTGTCTTTGTAAATGTTGGAAATTCTATATTCACTAAATACGATATAGAACAAAAAATTCTCGCCCTAGAAACGACGACATGATTCCATTTCCGCTTGATGAAACCCGTTTTTTATTTGTTGCACACCATCTAGTAGTTAGCCAGTTGTGTACAAATCCCAAGAGCTATAGAAGCTTTCTATCATGCCTGAAAGTGACACAGTGTTCAATGAGCGAGAGCGGAGATGCGCCGCAGTCAACTCGTATGCTTTACCGATCCAAGTAATGAAAACTGGACCATTGCCGGGACCCTCAAAATGCAAATCCAGATGGTTCAACGCTTGACACAGCTCAACCCATCGGACCTGTTTAGGGTCTTTGGTGTGGTTTCAAGTGAGGACCACGTCTTGCCACATCGCATATTTGAAGTCAGCTCGAAAGTCACCAGAACAGTGTCTTGGGTGTGGTGAAGAGTGTTGTGATTCCCTGGTTCAATCAAATAGTCACAGACTTGGATGTGGCAGCAGAACTCATCGCTTTCCCACAAGTCCGAACAAACCTATGCTTGTCTTGTACCCTTCTCTCATTGACCCCCTCTCATCCCTCGACCTGAACCCGCTGGACTACTTAGTTTTGTCATACGTCAAGAATATCACCAACATGGCCTCCTACAACACCCAATCCTGACTGATCGCTGAGCATTCGCTGAGCTCCCGCCGGTGCTTGTGGAAAAGGCGCTTATAGAGACTGAAGCAGGTACATTAAATGGAAGTCATCTCTACTACATAATGAAATTACCTAAATTGATTTTTTCAATAAATGTTTTCTTTGGGGCGACAATGTTATCATTCCACCCGGTGCATAGCTGAACATTCGTTAGAAATACTTTATTCTCTTCACACGTCGCAACCATTGTCCATGCGTATTATCGTATCGGACAATACGACACACGTGTCGGATTTGTGTTATTGATTCCAGCCACAATCTGCACTCTTCCCAAGCAGATTCTACCTTAGCTCTTCAACGTCGCTAATGTCTGCTTATGCTAAACTAGTGAGCCCAACATCTATATCGCCCGCGACTTCCACGCCCCCTTAATGGCATTGTTGCGGATGAAGTACATAGCTTAGTGTAATAGGATCTAAATAGGGCGCATTCAATCTGACTATGGCTTGTATTGTTATTTTGTACCAGATCTGGGCTGGTGCATCTGCCACTAGTACTCCATTCTTAGACAGGGCGCAAAAATGAGTCGCCGGCCTTTCGCACTATCAACAAAACTCCAACCTCTATCCCATCGTCAAAATGTTGCGTTTCTCCGCCTGTTTACCAAGCATTTTCATGAAAAGTGCATCGAGTAACTCCAAGCACTTGTAGCTTTTCGATATGAATGCCCCGACAAGCAGCAAAATTCCACTGTTACACTGAAGAAATCCCTAGATGTCTGAAAGTGGAATTCTCAAATAGTTTCTTCCACATGTTAAACGGTGGAATTCCTTATCGGTTTCCTGCTTTACTGTCTGCACTCACATGCAGAAGTTAAATTATAATGTTAGCAGCTGTCTTGCTGCTCAAATCCCTACGTACTACCCTTGTTATTTTTTCCCCAAATAGATGTCGCTTACATCAGAGTGGCATGTGCCTTGTCTGGGGCGGAAAAAGTAATAAAATAAATCTCTGGCTCTTGTTTAGAAAAGTTTTGATTCATTATCAAGCGACCAGAGTAAGAGAGATGGCGAAGCTTTATCTGTATGCGATTTACCTACTTGATACGCTGGTCGAAAAATTTAAAAGTCTCTGCAAGATCAGTGATGTACAATATGTAAGATTTTTCTGTGCGCAGCAATCTTCTGGGATACTTTGAAGACTGAAGACCTGGTTACTGCATACTCCACTCAGATGGTGATATCTTCCGATATCTTGATCAGTCTCCATTTAAAGGACTTTTAAAAACCCATATTATATATATATATATATATATATATATATATATATATATATATATATATATATATATATATATATATATATATTGTGTATATTTAGGCAGCATTTTCTCATTTAGAAAAATATTATGTAATAGCACGGAATTATTCTGTTTTACAATTTTCCTTTTTATTTTCTCCAATCTCCGAATAGTCGTTTTTGTGTTTTTCTCGAAATTGTATATGTTGGATCCATAATCGCGAGCGCTTTCGACAGAAGTACTTCTATCATCCTTAGGCATATTGTTGAAATAAATGTAGGGATTGTTTTTTAATTTACTTACATATATATATATATATATATATATATATATATATATATATATATATATATATATGTATATGTATATATATATATATATATTCCTAGTCACGTGGTACTTTGTTACAAGTGGGCGGACTTTTTTATATAAAATAATATATATAGTATAATATATGTATATATATATATACACACATATATGTACATGTATTTATATATATGCATACATATATATATATAACTGCTTAATTTACTCACATAAAATTAATATACAAAAGTATAAATTTATGCGTAAACTTTAAGTATTTACTTCAAAAGTGCTCAATACGTAGGTAGAGCTAGTTAGTAAGTTATAAAATATATATGGCGATTAAGCTACACTGAATATTCTGCGTTTCATCCACTCTAGAACTCTTCAGGCTTGTGCGCGAATTTTGTGGTTGTTTGTCGTTTTTATATACACATCTTCTATTGAAATTTTAGTTAGCCAATCAGCTTTCTAGTATCAACCGCGCCCTTCCTATCAGCCAATGAGCATGCTAAATAGAGCACACACAAAGGAACAGGTCAACCAGAGGTCAAATAGGCATTTGTCCGATAAGGGCATGCTCATTGGCTGATAGGAAGGGCGCGGTGGATACGAGAAAGCTGATTGGCTAACTAAAATCTCAATAGAAGATGCGTATATAAAAACGACAAACAACCACAAAATTCGCGCATAAGCCTGAAGAGTCCTAGAGTGGATGAAACGCGGAATATTCAGTGTAGCTTAATCGCCATATATATTTTATAACTTACTATATATATATATATATATATATATATATATATATATATATATATATATATATATATATGTAAATGTAAACATAAAAATGAAGAATGCAGTTTAAATTCCCGCCAAAAAAAAAACTTTCAATATATAAGGAGAGGAGAAAAAAAAAGCCTTACCTAAAATGGATAAATAGAAATAGACTTAGCACTTCCATGAGCCTATTTCTCCAAAGTTTTAAATTATAAAAGAAAATGTAACTATATAAGGATGACAAGAAAAACCCATAACTAAAATTTAGAAAATAGGAAGGGGGTTCCTCATCTTTTTACCATGTAGCTGTTTCGCAGTTTTAAAAACAGGACAGTTGTTAAATAC
>NC_136506.1:104910412-104927912 GCF_053919585.1 Euprymna scolopes
CAATACTCCATATATGGGCGAATTGTGGCCTTATAGAGGTACAGGATACTTTCGAGCGTTAGTAGCTTCTAGCAAGGTAGATAGAACCTACCTTCTTCGAAGCGGTCCTGGCTATGTTCTCAATGTAATTGTTCCAACTCATGTTTCATGTGAACGTTAGGCCGAGGAGTTTAAAAAATGTACTTTCAGATAAAGAATCTTTGGCTATTGGTTGTAGAGAAGGTTTCTTATAATAATTGCAGGAAAAAAAAACAAAATAAAAAATATAGAGGTCATACCTATACGATACTACTACTATTATAGTATATCTTTCTTGTTGTCTCTTTAAATTAAAAATTTAAGCTAGTCTTGTAGAGTGTGTAGTATAGTGTTCTTTGCTGTATGCAACATCACTTAGTAAAGGTGTACCGTTCCTCTTATTGGTCACTATAGGGGAAAAACTCAGTGGGTCTTATTTGTGCTGCTGTTAAAGTCAGGGTTTACTTGTAGGGAAAATTATCCTAAAGCCATGTTGTCTTGACGAACGTGTACAGAAAGACCTTAGATACTCGAGAGTAGTGTCTAGTATATAATCATACATAAATATTCGAATATTACATTAAGGTCCGCCTTTACCTATTAAACAGGGATTTAGCGGAAGTATTTTTTGCAGACCATGATAAGGTAATGCCGTAATATTATTCACTTATATGACATTGAAAAGCCTCAGTAGAATTTCTGCGTGTTCCAGAACCCATTCACTAAATGGTAATACAGGATTTTGCATCTGCCTCCGTAAGGATTAATCCAAAGTTCGGGTCCCTGAATATCAAGTGGATAACATTAGCTAGGTTAAGACGTTTACTTCCAGCAACCTTATTTGTGACATGACTATAACAATAAGAATATAAAGAGAAAAATTGCGACATCTCAAACGAATGCTTATGCAAAAGGTCCGCCAACCTAGTGTATATCTTTTTCGTATCACTTTTTCAGAAAGATCAGCCATTCAAGACAATGACTGAGGAACAAATTAAGAGAAGCGAGAGTTACGGAGGCTGCCGGGAATGCATCCACAATGCATTGCCTATCGTCCATTTTAAGGAGGTATGGCAATAGATATAGTAATGTGGCACGATGAAAAGCGCCCCTTTTGGGGGAGCTGGGGGCTTCTACATTAATGAACTTTGTGCCCAACTTGTCTGTATTTGTGATGGTGCAGATGTGTTAAGCAGGTGCATTGTGGGTTTGGGAAGGTTAGAACATGTCGGCTAGGTTCGAATGACAGTCGTTTATTAATATTTAACCAAGTCAAAACGATTTTAGATCCTAGAAGACGAAAGGTAAAACTCGGACAACTGATCATCGAGGCATTCGAAAATAAAACAATGTTCAAACTGTATGAATATATCTTACTCTCTTTTTATGTTGTTTCTCTCTCTCTTTTTCTTTATTTCTCTCTTCTCTCTCTCTTTCTCTCTCTCTCTCTCTCTTTCTCTCTCTTTCTCTCTTTCTCTCTCTCTATTTCTCTATTTCTCTCTTTCACTCTCCTTTCCTCTCTTTCCAGAAAGAAAGAATTAAATATAATTCTATTGTTTTAAAACCGCTGAAGCTTGCATTCTTCGGTCGACGAACGCGACATAGCAGTTTTAGCGTCTGGTTTCAACTGGTCTTTATAAAAATATGCTTCGCCAGTGTTAAATGTAAAAATATATTATACCTTTTTATAAAAATGAATTTGTTCGCTATTTTTGTACAAACCTTTAATTTCAGTATGCAGTCTCTGCTGACGATGAAAATGCTGCCTGTAACGACGCAATAAAGACGAGAGAAGCGACCCATGCCGGTTATAGCCGACGACATATCGACCCGTTCTGTTGCTGTTTCTAGATGTCTATCGTTTGATAGCGTTTATTCCTCTGGGGAGCAGGTTGCGTTCTCAGGACGTGCCTCAACCACGTAACTCTCTCCAGGAACGATAGTGTCATAGTAAAATATCGTGAGATCATCTACAAAAATAACATCTTAAAGTTTTCAATTGAATATATTAATATGAAATGTTCCTAGGGATTCAAAGCATGAACTTGAGCAATATCGAAACTTTATTTTAAAAAATCGACTCCACAATAGTGTTAGATATTGGAGGTAGAGCACCCGAGGCAGGCAAAAAAAAAATGAGAATTTAAGAAAAAAGAAATAACCCAGAAAACGCCAGACCATTACAGCGATTGACTAACAAAAGACGACACGAGTGATAACTAGGGTTGTGACAACAGCAGATTCTTTTCATTCTTTTGACTCTCGAGTATATATCCGACGTTGTTTTAGACACAGTTAATCAACCGAGAACCACATCGGTTTATATAAGATATTAACGGATATGTACTCAAGAGTCAAAACAATGAAAAGAATATGCTGTTGTCACCGCCCTAGTGATAACCTCCGACAGAAAGATGTCACGATACTTGAACAGTATAAACAATAAGAACAGAATTTATGAATCGGCAGACATTTCAGAAAGAATTCTAACGTCATAAAATAAAAAAAGGAGTTTGAATAAGGAAGGCAGTCTTCACAGAGAGAGAGAGAGAGAGAGAGAGAGAGAGAGAGAGAGAGAGAATGAATCGAGAGAGAATGAAGAGAGAGGATGAAGAGAGAGAAAGAAAGAATAAAGAGAGAGAGAATGAAGAGAGAGAAAGAGAGAGAAAAATATAGAAGAGAGAGAGAATGAAGAGAGAGAAAGAAAGAATAAAGAGAGAGAGAATGAAAAGAGAGAGAGAGAAAGAGAGAGAGAAAAAATTATGAAGAGAGAGAATGAAGAGAGAGAGAATGAAGAGAGAGAAAGAGAGAATGGAGCGAGAGAGAATTAAGAGAGAGAGAAAGATAGGGAGAAATAGAGAATGAAGAGAAAGAGAATGAAAAGAGAGTGAATGAAGAGAGAGAAAGAGAATGAAGAGAGAGAAAATGAAGAGAGAGAAAGAGAATGGAGAGAGAGAAAATGAAGAGAGAGAAAGAGAATGAAGAGAAAGAAAATGAAGAGAGAGAAAGAGAGAATGAAGAGAGAGAAAGAGAGAATGAAAAGAGAGAATGAAGAGACAGAGAGAAACAGATGCGCGTCGATCGAATTCTGTCTGTCCCTCCGCTGCGCCATCTTCTCTCACACTAAATGCCGCACGTCCATCTGTCGAATTTGGTTTTATATTTGTCATTTATTTGATACAGATATCGCCTAACATACGCTATGTAATATCGTAAAGAATGCAGTCGCAACGAAAACGGAGGTGAATCGTATAAATATAAAACAATAGAATTTAACTTAAAACTTTAACAAAATTAATGAAATAAATAATGACTTCTCTCCTTTAGACGCATGCACTATTTTAGAATAATTCAATGATAGTCGAACATAGTCACATAGCAGGGAATAAAGAATAAAACTTCTTTTAAGGCGACAATGAAATATTTAATTCGGCCGTGTAAGGTGGACAGGGTCCGGGTGAAAATAATTAAATAATAGAATGTTTTTGGAGGTCGCAGCTCAGTCAGCAGTTGCCTTCATGTGAAAATCGTCTATGCTGCAGTGAACAGAAAGAGGAAAGAAATATAGAACATACTAGACTACCCGTGACCCGCTGATTCAGTATGTTATATTAGCTATGGAATTAATGTATGAGCGTGACACTTGTCACGCAAAGAAAATATTTTTTGTGACATAACAGAAACGTTTCTATGAAAGTATTTTAAAATGAAAAAAGAATATAGATAGATTTCTATGAGTCGTTCTGTTTATAATTGTTTGTTTTTTTTTAAAAAAACTTACAGCCATTGAATTATAAGTGGTTTGCCATACTTATAGGTAAATGTGCACTGAACAGATACCATAATACTTAAAGTTAAATTCAAATTTTGATATATCTTTTAATTTAACCGCGAAAAAAAAACAATTGGGCCGCTGAAAACGTACACAGTAAAACAATACGTTTTATTGTCGCGTTGATTATTTATTTGTTACGCAAATTTAAAAAAAATACATATTTTCGGGGTTATTTATTTATGTTGGTAGTGTAGAAGAAAATGTATGAATGATTTTTTAAGAAAGGTGTAATTAAAATGGAGAATATTTTTTTTTAAAAATGAAGGCGGTGGAAAAATCGCCGTTGTAAAATACTCTTATGGTTGTCAACGGGTTAAATAAATTAATTTGTAAAAAAAAACTGCGTTAAAATTAGTTAAAATAAACACGGAAATGAACGCTGGTTAAAAAATGCAGAAAGTATTAACAATTGTTTATTTGGAGCCTGTCTAGTACCAGATGGATGGCCATTTGGAAAGGCGAGGTGCTGTATGTACCGCGAGGTAAAATACTAGGTTGAAAAAATGGCGTGGTCTATCCTTCCCTCGCGGGTAGATGACACTCTCTTAAGCCGTTGATGGCACCCCATCTAGTTATGGCGTCATAATAAAAAATACCCTTGGTAGCCCTGGTTAATCAGCAAGTATTCAGCTACCGACAAGATTTGAATTACACTATAAACTCGTGTAGTGAGTTCAATCGCGGCTGCAGCAGCGATGGGTGGAGGAAAAAGAAGAAAGAAAAAACCTGATGATAAAGAATAAGAAAAAGACGAGAAAAAAAAAACGAAGATAAGAATATTCTTATTTACGACGGAATTGATTAGTTTAAAACTTGGCATATTATCATCTGACCTCAGGCTATTTCTATTTCAAATTGTTCAATCAAAAAAAATAAATAAATAAAATGGATATCACCTCGTCATATTAGTATAAACATTCAATTTTTTATGGGCCATCTTTTTGATGTATCGATTCGTAATAACTTCCCGCTTTGATCAGCGGCTCGGTCAGTCAAGCTTCAATTTCTAATAGCACCTTCATCATTAACACGCACGGCTTCAATTCACGCATCCTTAAAATGTATACATCAGGAAATAGGACATGTAGTAAAAAATCCAAATCCAAAACACGAATAGTATAAGAACAGTTACTACACTTTAGTTGCAAACTTAAAGAGACTGACATAGTCACGTTATTAGTTAACTTAGTGACAGTCTTTTAGAGGTTGACAGTTTAATAATCAATAGAAGTACATCAGCCGTAATGGTGTGATAATAATATCCAAGATGAGAGCAGTAGCCCGAAAATCCCACATAATATAACTTATCAATCCTCATCGCCTGTCTTCGCGATAATTATTTTCTGTTCATGTTAACTCTTTACATTAAGTAGCTTCACGCTTTGTCTGGTGTGATTTACACAATGAAAAGTATTGTACCCATAAAAATGAAAATTACCCTTAAAATTAAACTGCACGAGCAAAGTTCGAAATACGCAAAGCACGAAACAAGATTAGTATTGGTGCTTAATAAACACAAACAGATTTTCGTCTATCACCATGACATGTCGTAACCAGTTTCGACAACGAACGAAGGCAGCCGAATTAAAGAGATGTGATGAATCTTACCAGATAGTTAACAAAGACCCGTGCTCCCTATATTAAGAATGGATTTCTAAATATAACGTTCTTATTTCCGGTCTGCCTATATACTGCACGTATAGTAAAAAAAAAAAAAACACTTTGCACATTTAGTTTGTTCGGCTAAGCTCATGATCGTTCGGAATTTCGGAAGTGTTCGGTAAAAATCGTCATTCATGATGTATTCTGATGAACTTGTTTCACTTGTTCCCCCTCGATGTAAATATCCCCGACAAACCCGCTTAGCAATAAGATCTCAAACATTTACTGTTGTTGCCCCTAAGTACCAGAAAGATTTCTATTATAATAAGTTCTTCCCTCGAACAGCTAGAGTTTGGAGTCCCCTTTCCTGCTGCCTGCTTCCTTCCTGTACTGATATGCAGAAGTTTAAATGTAGCATAAACAAATATCTTGTTAATCTTTCCAAGACAGGGCCCCAAATAGTAGCCCCTTACGTCCAAGTGGCGATATGTTTTGTAAAGGGTGACCATGAGTTAAAAAACAGGTACTGGTATTTTCCTCGGTGTCGGTTAAACAACTGTACCGAAAAAATACAGAAAAAGTGTAGTAACTGTTCTGATAGTCATTTATTTTCTCTTTTCGGTCGGTTTTAAATGCCCTTTGCCCAAATATATTTTTTAAAAGCTGAATTTTGAAAAGATTTATAAGCGAACTTGTCTCCAACTCTGCGATGGCGTGAGGACAATTAGTTATAGGTCTACAATCCTTAATAACGTGAATATGTCAGTGTCTGTAAGTTTGCAACTAAAGTGTAGTAACTGTTCTTATAGCCATTTATTTTCTCTCATCGGTTGTTTAAGAATAATGGTTTTAGAATAAAAATGTTTAATATTCTTTGTCCCAATCCATTTATCTAAAACTGAATTCGGGGTCCTGGATATTGTTACATGATAAGGGCTGTCCCCTTTTCATGTAAGTATAAAAATAGAGGGATTTAGTTAAAATGAAAATGAAATAGCATAGACGAAATTCGAACCTCGTAATTTAGGTTTAGAAATAGATTACGAGAGAGAATTAGGAATGGAATGTGAAAACAAACCATTGTTTAGCTTAGAGATAAAATAGTTTCAAGAAAAGAACGTGCGTTGTCAATTCTCTTATGAAAAATTCAATTGAGGAATGTAACTACAAGATAATTTAATAAACATGTTTTTAACATATTGGAAATATAGGTTACTGGGAATATAGGTTAAAATTCCTTTTGTAAACAAAGGAAAAAGTTTTGGACACGCATTTCCAGAACACGTGAAAGAAGACACATGTTTTAACATGTGTATGACATCATGGAAAATGGGAAGTTCTCGATATAGTTAGAAAACTTTAGAGTTAAGCGGGGAGAAACTGAGAGAGAGAGAGGGAGTTTGAGGACGACAGACGATAGTCTGCAGTTGGGATTCGAACGTCTAGAAGCGAGACGGTCACTTTTGAAACTTAATATGTGAAGCTTTGAATTCTTGATAATGAAAACCACGACCGGTCGGGTAAAGAAATAAACCCAACATGTGTTTTTATAAACGTCGTCTTTGTGTTGTAATTCTACCAAAAAGGTAAAGTGGAAATTGTCATTATATATCTTCTATATCATGTGGTTTAAAATGTCTTTACATACACATCTTACTTACACAATATGAAAACTAAGACTGTCTGAACACTATCTCCTCACTCAAAGAGCTTCTACACTTCTAAGTATGAACATTTTTATATATATATGAAAAACTTCATAACACGAACATCCTCTCTCAACAACATCTCTCTAAGACACAACAACAAACTCTCAATAAGACTCTCAAAGACTCTAACATGCACTTATAATAATAACAAACAACAATAATAATACTAATGAAAATATAGCAATATGACCTTAAACTATATCCAGTGGTTAGGCCCCAGCTTGTGGGCTTTGGCGAGTGTGGAGCCACCCTTTAATTACCATTGCTCCCAGGTCCACTCTGACCCGGAGTGGTAGTACTTGTTAGGGTCCCAACTATGGGTTAAATAGAAACGGACGTGAAAACAACAAATATATTCTATTAAAAAAAAATTTCTTCAAAATCTTTGGATTCGGCATTAAATAACCCGAAAAGGGTTGATATGCCGTAAAACAAAAACAACCAACCAACCAACTAAAACTGAATTCTGACCACATTTATAACCGAACTTGTCCCTTTGACGACAAGTACGTATAGGCTTATATTTCGTGCCATAAATTAGTGTTTGCTATATAACGCGAACATTCAAGTGTCTTTTAGTTTTCAATTATGAGCTTTATTCTTAACTACATATTCCCGAAATTTGGGTATATAAGTTTATCAAATAATTTTTACTTGAATGGTGAAGGTCTCAGTGCGTTCTTAGAGCACCTTTAAGCAGTATATATCATGTTGTTTCGAATGGTGGCACTTGGGATTTTAACAACATTTCTAACGTGACGATAACAGAGACGCATCTTAAGAAAAATTGTTTTTGCTTCTTACATTAGTTTCGTTTATATATTTCTCTTAATTGCTTTGATTCCCCTCAAGGCAAAAAACAAAAATCTCAACCTCATTTACTTATAAACGAATAGTTATTTGCTAGTCATTATCGGTTTTTAATGGAGGCAATTTACAACATTCTAGAAATAGTTCTGATTGCTTTTTGCAGCACTTACCTCTCTTTTTTTATGCCTCTTTATCTCTCTTCACCTCTTAGTATTCTCTCGCATTAAATTTTATGAAGATACTGTATCGTGTTTTGATATCATCAAACATATCACTGTAGCTCACATACAATAGGCAAAAGTCTTATACTCGGATTTAGTCATCCGTTTGATTTTTCAGAACACATACGAACTCGACATTTGAAACGTGAGTTATTAGGACGTATGAGTGCACAACTGATGCATCGGCTGCATAGAATGTATGTGTTCTACCAAGAAACCAAAGAACGGCACAACTAGAAGCTAGGCTGGATAAAGTAATATATAAAAGGTGGTTTTCTTTTACTGTACACATAGATTCGAAAAAGTTGTCAAAAAACAAATATATATAAATGTTATCAAAG
Source organism: Euprymna scolopes (assembly GCF_053919585.1). Classification (NCBI taxonomy): domain Eukaryota; kingdom Metazoa; phylum Mollusca; class Cephalopoda; order Sepiida; family Sepiolidae; genus Euprymna; species Euprymna scolopes. The sequence continues at coordinate 104,918,949 of NC_136506.1, forward strand.
AAAAGATAAGGTACTTTTCTACCCAACTGGATATGTTTTTAGTGTGTATATTTTATATAACATGTTTATTCAGCTCGAAAAACATACAGTGTTTACCGATGTATTAGAAAATTCAAAATGGCAGCCGACTCTCTCTTTGAGGCGGTAAGTTTGAGAAAATGAGTTCTAAATAAAAATCCAGTCAAAATACTGTTAGAAACTCGCTCAACATATGTTACCGTGACATAGGCTGACATATATTCGGCAGGGGTTTTAACAGTATTTTGACAGGTGTTTTATAAACATGTTACATTGAATAAAAACACAACAAATATATTCAGTTGGGTAGAAGAGTAACTTATCTTGCCTTTGATATCATTTATTTGTTCTATATTTGTTTTGTGACAACTTTTTCGAATCTATGTGTTCAGTAAAACAAACCATAAAACAAATCCTATATGTCTGCCTGTCTTTTCCATATTTTCAAACTCTATCGCTTCTAAAACTAAATATTTTTATATGGACTGTTCTTTTATGGGTATTTAGCTGGTCAAAATAGTTTTTAAAAGGGTACAAAATGGGTCCGAATCAGAAAAAATTGTTATATATTTTATACATTAATTAGTGTTTATTTTTAACTTATAATTTTAAATTAATTCATATACGTGTCACGTTTGTACAGTGGTGACGTCACCAGCTTTAAATGCTACATTTTTATCCATTCGGTTTCGATTCTAGCTGATTGCACCCAAATAATTTTAATTTACTTTTAAAAATCACGACTCAATAAAAATATATAAGGAATCTTGACAAATTAAAATATCATATTTAAGCGTGTTTTTAGACCTTGCGCCTTCCCGTTAGTTCGTACTGCTTTGATTATTCCGACCACCGTACTCATATTCGTTGTTATTTTAATAACGTTTCAGCCGATTTAACCTCCAACCTTTTTAAGTGTATCTTTGCAAACTCGGGAATTTTCTATCAAAATGAGGGAATCTGCACCGAATTTCGATTGAAAGCCTATATTTAATCAATGTTCTGGTTCAGTCAGCTATAACATGCAAGAACTCATATCTTAACTAATAATGCATTCGCAACAATTCAGTATATATGTTTACTTTTCATTATCTGCTGTCGATAGAGCTCAATTCTTTTAAAGATATTCTATTCTTCATATTAATTATTAGTATTTTCTTCTCTTATGAGAAATTATCCTCCAGGAGTTACGACTAGATGGCAACAAGCATAAACGTTCGATGAGAATTTTTATCTTTTAACTTTGGTGTCAATTGTTTTATCAGAGTTTTCCAATTTTGTTTTTTATTTTTGTTTTACAATTTGTATTCTGTTTTTTTAATCTTCTACCCAATTAATTGGAATCTTTCAAAGGTTAAAACTCAGAATTCCTTATTGCGATTATTTTTTTGTGTTTATTTTCACCATTAACCAATTGCTTTTTTCCGGATATAACCGATGTGCAGATCTAAATTTGGTTCTCATTATTGAACTGATGAAACATTTTTTGTCGCCCAAGCAAGTCGCACTATTTGGCTTTAACTCTTTCAGAAGAAATGTGTTAGTTACTGAAGATTATGAAAATTCTTCTAGGTCATTACAGTATTTGATACAGTTCATTAAGTGCACGTGCATAAATACAGAAATCGTTAACTACAGCTGGATTAGTTTGCATATCGACAACTGATTCGATTATTGATTTGCGGTGTATGTTTTTGCGCTAACATAACAATTTTGTGGTTATTTAATACTGAATATAGTAATATCATTTCCAAGGATAAGAGTGGGGTAACCAGATTAGATCGGTTATCACATTATACAAATTGATGTGGGATCTCCCAATATAATTTCATAGTTATGCTTATCTTATGCTATCTTATCTGGTTACCCCTGTCTTAACCTTGGAAATGATATTATCCCATTTATTGGTTTTAATTATAAAAAGAGTTAATGTTTTTGACGGATACTCTCGTGGATATTCTTGGCCTGATGAGGTGAATTTCACTGGCAGGGTGGTCACTGAAACATGTTTGCCTATGTGTAGCCATTAGTTATCACATCCAACATATTTATATTGCTCTTTCTAAACATTGAACACTCTTTCGTTGGCACATTTTGGTTTTGTTTCAATAATACTAATATAATATAATATAATATACTATAATATAATATATATATATATATACATATATATAAACCTTGTGTATTGCTTTATTGCAGGTCAATATGTTTTTAAATTGCTGTGAAATACATATATGTGAAATTAGGTACACTGAAAGAGCAAAAAAAGGTGTATTATATTCCTCATGGTTTTTTTTTAATGTAAACAAATATTTTCAAAGTTATGCTAATTTTTATATTTTCTAGTAATATTAAGTGTGTATCACTTTATTGCAGGTCTCCCAAAATGCCTAGAAAGGGTCTATCGACAGCTAGTGAAAAAGAATGTGTTGTTGCAGGCCTTTCAGAGGGTTTATCTTTCGTAGATCATGCCAAGGAGTTTGGAAAAGATCAAAGAACATTGTCTTCACTCGGTGAAAATCCAAACCTCAAATCAATGAAAGGACAACAACACAAAAAGTCAGTTTCTGATGTTTGAAAAATTCGCTGTGAACTTATTAATCAGCTGGGCATCAACAGTGCTGCTATATTTGAGAAGGCTGGATTACCTCCCTTGTCCGGAAGTACACGTTGAAATGTCTTTAACGAAATTGTAAGAAGCATTAAGCCCATAGCAAAACCTCTTTAAACAAAACTCATAAAAGAAAAACGTTTGGCTTCGGCTCAGAAATACATGAAAACCAGCTTTGAATTTTTTACACCGATGAGACCAGAGCAACCCTTGGTGGACCAAATGAGTGGGCCAACATTTTGAGTCCTCTTGGATTCCCTACCCCTTATTTATTCAGGAAGGTGGAGGTGTCATGTTTTGGGTTGGAATAATCTGCGATGAACTACTTGGACCATTTCGAGTGTCAGAAGGAGTCAAACTAACAAGCCAGCCTTATATTTTATTTTTAAATGAGCATTTGTCACCATGGCTTAATGGGCTTCTATCAACGCGTCAGCGCAAATTGATTTTTATGCACGTCAAGGCACCACCCCACTCCAAGCCAAGCTTACGACATCCTACCTTAAGTCAGTTGGAATTACTGGAGAAAATGTGATGACACGTCACCCTTGTTCTTCAAATATGAACCCTATTGAGCAGCACTGGTCAATAATAAACGTGAAAGTTTATGAAGGTGGTTTTAAGTTTTTCTTGAAGGATGAACTTTGGAGAAAGATTTTCGAAGTTTCCTATAGCGTCACATCATTTCAAATCCGCCGATTGACATCATCAGTTGACAAGAGGCTATTCAAAGTGGTTTTGAATCATGGAAATTATATTGATGAATAAATATTTCCTTAAACAAAATAATGTGAAATTCGTTCCTGTATTTTGGTTAATATTGTTACTGGATATGTTCTTTATGTTATATAAATAAAAATATGAAGTTAGAATATTGATTTATTACAAATAATATACATTTTTATACACTGGCAATAAGTGATACACACTTGAAATTATCGGAAAATAGAAAAGTAATCATAATTTTCAAAATATTTGCTCTAATTCCACACAAATCAGGGAAATAAGACATTTTTAATGCTCTTCTAGTGTATCAAATTTCACTTCTCTGCGTTTCATAGCAATTTTAAAATTAAAAAAAAATATTGACCTGCAATAAAGCGATACACAGGGTGTGTATATATTCAAATTCCTTATATCTTGGGTTTTGTTATTTCGTTTCCGGCATATTAACCCATTTTGTCAAGGTAAATCAGGACGCTAATAAGGCAATAATTGAGTGGTTCGGTTCTTTAGCCAAAATTTCTGAAAACTGCTACATCAGAAGCAAGTTTCTAGCAGTCAGGAAAGTAAGATTTTGTAAAGCATTTGTAAAGGTTTGAAAAGAACCTGGACAACTTAAGCCGAGCATTTTTTAATAGCATAGCAGGAATGAGATCAATTTTAAACGTCTCCGATGCCTTCAAATATGTATTTAAAGCGGCTGGCGTTATTGTTTATCGACCGTTTTCTCGTGATTTTATGCCGAATTCCTTTATTTCGGTAAACGCCTTGAGGGTCAATATAAATATTTATCATTGATTCTTGTTCAGCTGTTTTATGGCAAATTAATTATTATTATGTCTTTTATTTTTACCGCAGAATCTAGAAATTTTGCTAAAATGTTTTTAAAATTAAAATTCTTTAGATCTTCAAATATTTGTTAATAGTGTTTGGTTTGCATGTTTTGTAGAGGGAAATTCTCGTCTTTGTCTTTACAGAATATGATTGGGTTTTGGCAAAGATTAAAAGCAATAAAAGCATCACGCGGAATACGGACCGTGCTGAAATATTAACGTTATTAAGAATCCGCCGAGGAGCCAAGTTTGAGTCCGTGTTCTCTCCTTAAGCATGGCACGGGCGGTGCTGAGCCCTTCGGAACCTACCCCGCTAGGTTAACTTTAGTCAATTAAAGAGACTCTTGACTGGTGGTATAAACGATATCCTGTTTTGTTTTTCGGTATTAGAGTACCTCCGAGTTTGCCTATACCCTTTCACTTACTGTTTATTTTTTTATCACCCCCCAACCACATCACACGGCGGTCATCTTCCCTCCCTCTCCCACTGTTTTATTTTCTCCCGCTCCTGATAAGATTTCTCCCGAATCCTCGTTAGGGACCTTCCCGCTTTTTTTCAGTTCTGGTGTATTTTAGGCCAGGAATCGGTATTCACAAGCAGCCTGATCAGGTAGAGTCATGATTGACGATCAATAAATGCAACTACCTATGTTAGCCAGTAAATATACCTTAATCTCTGACATATTCCGCAGGAACAAAACAGATTCCATAAAGTTACAAGACAAAAATGATTGATTAAATCAAGTGGGGCATAATGAATTATCTCCCTTTTGAGGAGCTGCTGGTTTGCCGAAATAATAAAACGAGAGACGAGAAAGAAGGGTGTTAATATTGAAAATAATATATATCTTGTTAATCAGATATTATTTATATCAAGATTGGCAGTTGTTTAATAAACTCAACCAAATCAAAGCCGTCAGAGAATAAAAGTGTTGAAAGCTCAAACTTGTATAACTGACATTGAAAACATTGCCTTGTTTTAAAAATGTATGTGTTTTCTCTTTTCTCTTTCTTTCTCTACTATTTTCCATTCTTCTTCCCTTTCTGATCACGCCCTCTCTCTCTTTCTCCCTCTCTCTCTCTCTCTCTCTCTCGTCTACTCGGCCTCGCTTGGCCCTCGGGCCAGGATCAAAGTGTAGTATCTGTTCCGGCAGATACTGCACTTAAGATAATTTGTACCAGTCAATGGAGGGGAAACCCTCTATACTGGGACAATTATTTTTGGTAACCAGAGTGACCCCTTTTAGGGGAGCTGGTTTTTACCTCACATTAAAAACGGCCTTGTGCCTAATTTGCTCAGTGGGGGAGCAAATAAATACCATCTGTTCCGGCAGATGCTGCAAGCTATGACTAGCTATGACTAGCAAAGACCAGATGTGGGGGCAACCCCACATGCCTTACCATTAACCAGCTCCCATTTCCCACCTCTCGGGAGCTGGTCCCCTTTTTCCCTTCCCCCTCCCTTCACTCCTCACATTAAAAATCGGCCTTGTGCTTAATTTGCTCGGTGGGGGAGCAAATAAATACCATCTGTTCCGGCAGATACTGCAAGCAAAGACCATATGTTGGGGCGACCCCACATATAAGACCTTGGTCAATGTAGGGGCAAACCTTCATACCAATTGTCACTATCCAGCTCCCCTACTCCCCGGGGAGTTGGTTCCCATTTCCCCTTCACTCCTCATTAAAAATCGGCCTTGTGCCTAATTTGCTCGGTGGGGGAGCAAATAAATACCCTCCATCTCTCTCTCTTTCTCTCTCTTTCTCTCTCTCTCTCTTTCTCTCTCTCTCTTGAAAAAGAGAAAACAATATATTATTTTCTACAATTGAAACCGAGACACTCAGCAGGTGGGACGCGCGTCTCGGCGCTCGTAGTTTTTTGGTTGAGTCGCAGGTGAGGACGGACGTGAGCCAACAATCACCGAATTAAAATTGATCAGCCAGTGTTAATTGTAAAATAAAATAATTCTATTTTATTAAATGAGGCTTCTTTGCTTATACTATGCAGCGTGCAATTTAAACAAGCGGCCCCTGCCCTCAACGACAATAAAACGCTGCCCGTTATGACGATGACAAAACGACCGGAGATGAGACCCACCAGCAAATGTAGCCGATGTACAATCAACCCTAATAATCTTAGTAGTCTATCTTGAAATGTTGTTTTTTATCGTTCATGTGCTTATCGTCTGATCATGGCTATCACCGGTGAGCTGGTTACAGTTCCCAGGAAAAAACTAGTAACGGCAAACGATCGTGTTACAAAAAAAAAAAATGCAACTGAGCAACGTATATGTGAAAAAATGTACAGCAAACGATGGTATACATCTTTTTCTTTTTCTTTTTTTCTTTTTTTACATTTTCACCCTAAGCAAAGCACAGTTCCAGTGTAGGGGACTACTACTTGAAACATCTAGAAAAGGGTACGATCAAGAATATCTCCAGTATCAAATTATCCTTATATACTATGAAATTTACTTTATGTATGAAAACAAAAAAGAGGGGATATAACATATGATAAATATTTGGAATCAAGTTCTCCTCTTCCTGTTTTCTCCGATCATTTTAAACGATAGCAGAAAAATTTAGTCTCCTCTCCACCAAAGCCAGAAGTTTTGGGGAATTATCAGATATTTTGTAATTCATATGATAATTAGGTCAAAAAATAACTATGATTGAAATATTTTATGGCGTTAAAAAAGTGGAAAAAATAGGCTCTGAATGATTGATAATCCTCTTTATGTGCGATCTTAAGGGCAAATGTCATAATCCAGGTCATTACATTTCATACGAGTCTTCCTTTGTTAAAATTCTGATCAATAGTTGCTGAGATTTGAAACTTATTAAATTGCCCCCAAAAGTGGTGTATATATATATATATATATATATATATATATATATATATATATATATATATATATATATATAGAACAAGTAGTTAATAAAACAAGTTGAAAACACTTAGAAAAAGAGTTAAAAGCATTACATTTTTAAAAGAAAGCACAAAATAAACGAATACTCCTTAATCCGCGAAATTTCGAAGAAATAATGTCCTTCTCATCAGAGGGTAGGAATTAGCAAAATGCGAGGATCGGATTTTTCTTGCAAAAGTATTTAAAAGTATTTAATTTTTCCACAAGTAAAATCCAAAGGAATCGCGTTATTGGAAGATGGTTCCAAGTAATCCATAATTTACAAATTAGTATAAGGAAAAAAAGGGAATGAGTTCAAATGATATTATTAAAAGAAAGATAAAATGTGCGAATAAAAAGGCTGAATTAAGAAAAATTATATATATATGTATATATACATATATATGCGTGTGTGTGTGTGCGCGTGCGTGTGTGTGCGCCTGTGTGTGCGCGTGTGTGTGTGTGTGTGAGTACTGGTAGCCGAATAGAATATTGAAATGCTTATATCTTTGGTTTTATGGGACGAAACTATATGGACATTTGCAGGTTTTTTGGGAATTATAATATTCTATGGTTAAAATTTCATGGCAATTGGTAAAAAAAGAACCTTTTTACTGCTTCTGTTGTCTTTCCTGTGGCTCTGTCAGAAAACTAATATATATATATATATATATATATATATACATACATACATACATATATATATATATAACTACTTAATTGGCTCACATAAAATTAATATACGAAAGTATAAATTTATGCGTAAACATTAAGTGTTTACTTCAAAAGTGTTCAATACGTAGGTATAGCTAGTTAGTAATTTATAAAATATATATGACGATTATGCGACACTGAATATTCCGCGTTTAATCCACTCTAGGATTCTTCAGGCTTATGCGCCTTATATTCCTGAAGAATCCTAGAATGAATGAAACGCGGAATATTCAGTGTAGCTTAATCACCATATATATTTTATAAATTACTATATATGCATATATATATATATATATATATATATATATATATATATATATATATATATATATATATATATATATATGAGGGGATAGTGACTTTCTTTTGATACTCAAAATTCATCCAGTCTCTTATTTATTTTGTGTTCAGATTCAGACCATGTCTTTAATGGCAATTATTTTATTCTCTCAAACATATGTTTAATAGCAATGTTTTCAATATACTTGGCTCTGAGTGGATGGTGTATCATTTATTTTCGACTATTCTTTCTGGTAAATGTTCATCAGACTTGCTGCTGCATTCAATATTCGAATTTACAGACCGTCCAATCGAGATATTTACAAACTCTATTGTGCCGCATCGGATAGTAGCTGCCCCGCGTACCGGCGTTGCCCGGTAGAAGTATGCTCTCACAGAACCTGTAAAAAAAAAAAAAATAATAAACTTCGGTGTTTGTGGGATCGAATGCCGGCCCAGTAAAATAGCGGGCACTTGCACACGTAGGCAAAATGAATGTACCGTGCTGAAGTAACAATGTTAGTACTTATAAACTCACTCGTAACGTGGAAATTTGATTGTGTGCTGTGATTTTTCTGTTCTTTCATCTAGTGTGCCAACATTATGTCACGAGAAAAAGAACCTTTAAGCTAGGTGTCAGCTAACACTCTACTTTCGCGTGGCAGAACGTGCACTTTTTTTTCATTGTTGAAATCACTCATTTTTTTTCTAAAAGCGTTGGTTATCAAGCCTAAGATTGTGGGCAGCCATTATACTCCTTTCCTTATCATAGTTGAGCGATCCACTTTTTAGCTACTCTATAGAACAATAAAAAGAGGTTTAGTTGTAGATTGCACAACTCTTGACTCGCAATTATACGCGCAGCTACTCCCACAAA
>NC_136506.1:104932912-104947912 GCF_053919585.1 Euprymna scolopes
GATATCTCTGGAGTTTATTAGTTAAGGAGCATGGGGCTTTTCTGTTGACTAATGCTGGGTGTTGTTGTCGAAGTTTCTGATACATTTCATCCATTTCTTTGCAGTACTTCTCCGCCATAATGGTTTCGCCTGCATTCAAAATCACTGTAGTTTTTGTAGTGTAGTGAAGTTTCTCGGCGAGTAACGACTTAGCTGAACGTCGCCGGTTGTAGTAAAGAACTAACTTTTCACCGCAGGTCACAATTCGGTCAGGAACCGGATCGTTCTTGCTATGTAAAAAAAGGGACCTGACAGTTCATAACGGCATTTCTTTTGGTTGTTATTCAGTTTGTGAGGCATCCATTTATCAAGGTTTTTTCTTTTTCTTTTTACTTTCAAGTGGTTGGAAATCGTCGTATACGTTACGTTTGATCCAGGAGCAAGTTCTTGAATAGTAGTTCGTGGTTTGGCTTCGAATAAGGTTCTTAATTGATCGTTATCAACATCCAATGGCCGATTATAACGTTCATCATCAACGGCAATAACACGTTTTTTTTCTTGCAGGTACAAAGAAAAGATAATGTCCTGAACAATGCATCCCCCAAGAATTCCCCGAATCCTATTGGAATCGTCTACGACACGTTTGATATTGAGTTTCCCCTAAATAACACCCACACCACGACCTTCGGGCAGGAAAAGGAAAATAACTGAGCAGAGGAAAAAATACTAATACATAATGATGCGGAGTTAAATGCTTGGGAGATTAGGGTCGTGGCGGAACTAACTTATGTTTCCTACTAATAGACTATTTTAATCTCAATAAATACCGGAAGACAGCCGTAAGATGGCAGTCGATATCCGGTGGCCCAACTTAGGAAGCCGAGCCAAATTTAAACGTTGGGATTGACAACAGCAGAATTAACTGGGAAACAATCAGCTGAACTAGAACGCAGAAAAAGACAAAGTCTTAGTCATAAGAAAACCAAGAGTGGAAGAAATTTAAAGCAGAAACAAAGCATATGAACAAGCCTTCCCCATACATCGCAACGGGTAATATTACAGACGAGAATACTTCAATTTATACAGGCGTCAAGACAGTAAGTATGACATTTAAAGTTGACAGAAACCGCGTAAAGGAAATAGACCGACAAAATATGAATGGCAATTCAAACTGGAAACCCCGATCAACAAACTTAAACAAGAAGCCAAAAGAAAAAACAGAATGAAACTGAAAACAAAAGGATACAAAAGTAGACATGTGACTCGTAGGAAGAGGAAGAACACACATTCAGATCTAACGCATAACATAACAGAAATCGAAAGAGTACAAGGGTCTTTAAAAACAATGAAAGCCAACTGAACGATCGGATTCGAAAGAAAAATGTCCAATAGCACGATATATGTAAAATCGATAATTACGAGGAGCTTCCAATAAGTTTCCAGACTTTTTTGTACAAACATAAAAAATTGTCGTAGACTCTTAAAAATTCAGTATGTTATACACCTTATGAGATGACTGCCCAATTTTTTAATGATTTCAGGTTCAAATTAACAGTTACAGCAGAAATCGGAATACACGCTACTAAAAAACCTTATCGTCACAGCTCGTGAATTCCAAATATGCAAGGATACTTTTTTAAAATCATGTTTTAACTTGGGAAAATACCACAGAAACTTATGGAATGCTTTAGACTGCATTGGACCATCTTACATTAATCGAGCATCAGTTTTTTTTTTTTTTACTGGCATAAGATATTCAAGGAAAGCAAGGAGTCTGTGAGGGATGATAAGAGGTGTGGGAGGAGTAAGTAAAAAAATACCAGAGTTGATTGGCCACATTTCATGTATGAGAATCATCGTGTGTGTGAGCTAAACAGTCACGGTGGAACGAGATTACCTTGGAAGGCAGGGTTACGTAGATCTTAATTAGAGCTTTGGTTGAAAATTACTCCAGAAGGGAGCCAGCAAAAGAGAAATTAAGGTCTATTTATTTTAATGACAGGTATCTGAAAACAGCAGAAAACCCTGCCAGTTAGTAAAGAGAGATGGCGTGGCAGCCCATGTGAAATACATTTTTCTTGTAATGGAAAAAAACTCGAATTTATGAAACGCTATTATTGTAAAGGTAATTATTTGCAGATATTTAGCGGATTGTTTAGGCTAGAGTTTCGACCCGGGGAGAGTAAAGGACGGGCTCCCCAGGGCCTGAGGAAAATCATCGATGAGAACTCTAGCTGGGGAAAATTGCCTGATTTGTATATAGTGGAGAACTAGCTTATTAACCAATCAGGACGAAGCAAGGTGTGACAGATTGGACTATGATTGCTTACCTGGAACACCCCGGTATGTTCAGACCAACACGAACCTGATATACATACGCCGGTGGAAACCAAGAAAAATCAGTTTTGCAGAGTTTGCAGTAAGTTCGGACGGGATTTTGGAGTAAGTTTGAGCTCGGGGGAACTGTCAACTGAATCCACATTCCGCCGTTCGAGGAGCACTCCCCTTTTGACCGATCTAAAGCAAATAATCGGCTGTTGAAACCCAGACTCAGGTCCCTTTCATCGAATCACGTGATTACTAGAAAAAAGAAACTTGAAATCGATCTTTTATTTTTTTTAATTTTGGATTTTCCTTTCAAAAAGATAAGATACAAGTTAGAAAAGCATTTCATCCAAGGCATGGAAATTGTTAAACGAAATGTTTTTACTATAGGCTTTAAAAATAAAGGTACAAGATTCAATTTGAAATTTATTTATCTTCAACGTGCACTTTTATAAATTTTACAAAGTAAGGTATAAAAATATAATTTAAATTGAATAAAAAAATTACATCGGATTTATTTTATGTAATGTACATTCTGCTGCACTTTAAAAAATCATTAAAAAATTTATATCTATATCATTAATTAATGAAAGATAATGTTTTTAAATTGCAACAAAATGTACATTACATAAAATATATCCAAGGTAATTTTTGATTCAATTTAAATTAAATTTTTATACCTTACTTTTCTTTTCTAACTTGTATCTTATCTTTTTAAGATTATATTTTAAAACTCTCCTTCCTTCTATTTCAGTTTGTATTTCGCCTCACACCCCAACTCATTTTTTGCAACCCTCTCTTTGTAATACAGGTCTGAATAATGAGAAAATCTGAATGTTTGTAACAAAAACTTTAAAATAACTTTTTTTGATTAAATTTTTTAAAACTTCTTTCAGAATAGAAAATCTTTAAAATTCAATAAGGAACATATTTCAAAAAGGTTTCATTAACAAATATTCAGTACATAACGAGAAAAATAGAGATGAAAATTTCAAAAGGACTGTATAACTGGTTACGCTCAATAGTAGTCCTCGCCAGCGAAAGCCTTTGTTATTGTTATTCTATTATCATTATTATTTAAAACATTTTGTGCCCTGCTCTTTCGTGCGAGGACTTATACTAATCATTTTTATTTTTTTGAATAATTGATTTCATATGAAACTACAACAAAAATGAACGTTGCTTATTGTTGCTAATACTTTGATACGATAGAATTATCTTTTACGAATTAGGTTTTTAGTGACAGTACCTGCTTTCGTACTTACGACACTTTATATTCTTAAAACGTCAGCTTCCTAGTATTGAGAAAAATCAGCGTGATTTCTATTTACTCTCGTTCACCAGTCGAAAATCCGTGTGTGAAAGTGAATTCAGTTTAAATGTCAATCGCTGTCAGTTCGTTTTATGTTAGGAATATACCTTTCCGGAAAGGGGCACACTGAAAACTGATGCCAAATTTGCCATAAACACTACTCTTGGCATTCCAAAGTAAGAACTCTTCAGATGAGCAGCAATAAACTAAAGTTTTCTCCTAAAGGATCAAGTAGTTTTCGGGGGATGATGTTATATCAGAAATTGGAAAGATAAGATGTTTTTACTGTTTTAATAGCATTCTTACACAAGATAGGAGAAACGTTGAGTTTGCATACGTCTCTAGACTTATAGGTCATGAGAAAGGACATTAGCATTCTAAACTTCGCGCTTGTATCTGATTGGCAGTGCCACAATTCCCAATTATATTGTCTCGGAGTAATTGAAGTTTTAATAAATAAAGAATTATTTGACGACTTACTGGTAATGAAGGGTTCAGTATAAAATCCCAAATTTTAGATTTCTAGGCCTAATATAGAGATGGCCTCGACTTGAAACTCTAAGGTCAATCTTCTTATATAAATAGGTATTTGAGTTAAACATATTTTTTATTCAACTTTCACTGCAAACAAGGCACTGTGCCACATTGAAGTAGGGGCTACTATCGGGGACATAAGTTGCAGGGACATTATGAAGGGAGATGAACAGCAAGGTGTCTGTTCACATTACACTTGAACTTGTAGATAAATAAGTACCACGTGGTAACATTTATTTTTTACATGGAAGTCACCACTTGTCAAGATCCGGAGGCTACTCAGGGATAACATGTCTCTTCGTTGGAAGTATTATTGTACTTTATATGACGTTGGGAGGAATGATGTGAGTACTGTATCTAGATTGCTTGTTGCTTGACAACAAAAGAAAAAAAAAGATAAGTTTTGAAAAAAGATGAACAACGCCAACAGCATAACTTGTTTATGATGGAAGTTTGTCAAAAGAACAAGCATTGTTATGTCTAAGCGGAGAATTGGATAAAAAGCCCAATAGAAAAAACGAGACGACCTAAGTACACATTATTCAGGTGTGCACACTTTATGCTGAAAATAGAAAGAGCATATACCACACACTTCACACTTTTTTGTCCTCAGTCAGTGATAAAAAACTCCTTCATGACTGAGACAATTTTGATTTTTGTTCTTATCATGAGTGCCTCTTTTGGGGGAGCTGGATTTTCCTCGCATTTAAAAACGACTTTGTGTATAACCCTGCCTTTATGGAAAGGCAAGTGAACAGAAACAGTTGATCGACCTCCATCGAAGGAGGTATAGTCCGAGACTCGTTTGTCTCTAATTTATTTTGCTAAATTTTCTGATCATTTTGTTCTAGCTGTAGATGGGGCATCCTGACACATGCCAGACATTTATTAGCTATCTCAAACATTAACTGTTCGGTCGCTATAATATTTAGCAAAATCATATTCACACACCTGTTTTCGTTAGTTCATCGAAGTTAAGATACGTTGAGCCTGACCCGTACCACGTATAATAAGACAATAGAGTCGTTATTAATGCTAACAGTCGAATCTTGTTGATATTTAAAAAAGAATTATTTGTTGAGTTTTGGAAGTGGGACAGTGTTTATTTGGGATTTTAGTTTTGATACGTTTTTTTTGTTTTACACAGGAATCACCATTCATCAAGGCCCGGAGGCCACTCGAGGATAAGCGTTAATGAGTATACATGAGTCAATATGATTATAGCGTAGTAAACATGAGTAGTGGGAATTTTGTAAATTGGATTAATTAGTGGGGCGGTTCATCAAGAACTTGTTTACATTGGACTTGAAGACAATCAGATTGCAGTCAGCTGGAAAGCAGGCAACCGAAAGAAAGTTCCACAGGCGTGCAGTTCTAATAAAGAAGCTTTGTTCGTGGAATCTGCATTTAGGTCTAGGCACAGACAAGGAGTGTGGGAAATTATTGATAGTGGTTTCAGTCAGACGAGTGTTTTCGTGGAAGTGTGGCGAGGGGGGGCATAGATTGGAGCTCAGCTGAGCACTTGCTATAAAAATAACTATAAAGCAAATCCAGGCCCGCAACGTCTCTTCTGTAGGAAAGAGGTTGCAGGGAAGCGAAAAGGGCATCCCCACTAAGCTACGAAGTATATTTTGGACTCTGTCAAGGAAGGATACGCTTCTTCTAGCAGCTCCTGCTTAGATGTGGCAACAATACACCATCGTTGGACGTACCTAGCTTTTATATAGGTAGAGAATTGCATCAGGAGTGAGATATCTACTGGAGCGGTAGACGGATCTCACAATTTTCCAGCGAACTTGGCAATGGGTTGAATATACGTATTCCATTTCAGGCTAGGAGTAAAGGTCAAAGCGAGAAAGATATTCCAATTATTATCGATTAAGCTTAAAAAAAAACTATTATAAGAAACAAAAAAGAAAATTAAGTTTGCTGTAATAGTTTAATATCAAACTGACCCCGACTTTATAACATTTGCATTATTTGTTAAATTTTTTTTTTTTTAACAGTATCTGGAAAGCGAGACAACATCACACGCTTTACGATGTCAGTGTCTGTTTCATGATGAAGGCTTAAAAAATAAACAAAGGAGTATTCGTTTTTGCAGATAATCTTATGCAACAATACTAATCGATAGTAATTGAGTTTTTTGTGTTATTTTTATATGTCCAGAGCAAAACAAAAAAAATCGATATGGATGCTATTCCGAAAATCCACTGCTGTATTAAGTGTACTAGCAAACTATACTCCCGCTGGTCACTTACTTTTACTTTGCTATTGTATACATCGAACTACACTACCTCATCAAAGTGATGGAGCTATAATAAAGGAAAGTATACTACATGAGAAAATGCATAATTGTTTTTAAGATTGCCTCAAGCGGAAGATCTTTTTTTTCTTAATGCGGCTGTCATATAATGGGGGAGTTAACAAATGCATACCGCTTATATATATATATATATATATATATATATATATATATATATATATATATATATATATATATGGCGATTAAGCTACACTGAATATTCCGCGTTTCATCCACTCTAGGACTCTTCAGGCTTATGCGCGACTTTTGTGGTTGTTTATCGTTTTTATATGCTCCTCTTCTATTGAGATTTTAGTTAGCCAATCAGCTTTCTAGTATCCACCGCGCCCTTCCTATCAGCCAATGGTCATGCATTTTATCGGACAAAGGATATGTTTTAAAACTAGGTTAGTGTTTTTTTATTGTTAGTTTATATAGAAATATATGTGTACATACATATATGCACATATATATACATATATATGCATACATACATATATGTGTGATCGTTTATGTATATTCATGCTTATTTAATTTATTTATTTGTTTATTTTCTATTGTTTTTGTTAGTTTTAAAACTAGTTTGTATCGTTATTCTAGAGTAAATTTTATCTTGTGAACACAGTTATTTGCTATTTCTCTTCTACAGTTTAATAGATGTTGGGGTTCTTTAAAGTACAGATAAACAACGATAAACAACCACAGAATTGGCGCATAAGCCTGAAGAGTCCTAGAGTGGATGAAATGCGGAATATTCAGTGTAGCTTAATCGCCATATATATTTTATAAATTACTAACTAGCTCTACCTACGTATTGAGCAATTTTGAAGTAAATACTTAAAGTTTACTCATAAATCTATACTTTCGTATATTAATTTTATGTGAGTCTATTAAGTAGTTATATATATATATATATATATATATATATATATATATATATAAGTGATGGGACGATTCCGATATTTTTCCCGATCCCGATACAATTACAGATTCCGTGCTAAATTACCGATTCCGATACAATTACTGATTCCGATTCCGTTTTTTTTTTATTGTTATTTCCCCCGATTTTCGTCAAAACATGCAGATGTTTTCCTAAACGTCAAAATACACTTATGGGGGATGATCTATCGATTTTAGATTTACTGGTAATTTAAAATCAATAAATATTTATTATTTTATCATTATTTCCAAGAATAAAATATTTTGGTTAAAAAAAATCAAATAAAATAAAAAAGACAATTAAAAGAATCTCTTTGGCATCAGTTTTTCCGATTTCGATACCGATTCTCCGAAATCTTCCGATTTTCCGAATCCCGATTCAGAATCCGATTAATCCTTCCTACACTAATATATATATATATATATATATATATATATATATATATAGTAGAAATGGTAATTAATAAAAACTGAAGAAAGTGCTCAATACTGTTTTAGAGCAAATACGCGTTTTATTTTTTTATCATCGTATCTTTCTGTTATGCTACATTATTGTTTCAGCTACCCGGCCGTTTTTTTTTTGCAGTCTGTAGCTTCCTCAGACTTTTACAGAAATGTTCGTTATGATGGGATGAAAGTGTGAATGATGTCAAGGGAGGGGTGCGAGAAGAGCGGAAAAAGAGGAAGGGAACAAGGGGGAAAGGTAGGAGGGGGTGCTTGGTATGTCGGTAATGTTTTAGTTTTGGAGTTTAAGGAACTTGTGGAGGAGGGTATGGGAAGTTCATTTCTGGTGTGGCTGAGGGCATATGCATATATATATACATATATATATATATATATATATATATATATATATATATATATGTATAAACATAATAGTAATAAATTAATAATTAATCTGCAATCTTAGAAAAATCCTCGTCAACAATACAAAAATTGTACAAACAATCTTTAAAAATTTAAAATCTTGAAGCGTCATACATTAAAACTCATCACCCTACTAATATTGCATTCGAGAAAAGCAGTAATGCGTTAACATGTTTTACGTAGCGGGTAATATACGGACTTTGCCAATAGTGCCCAATAAATTGCTGATTTTAATACTCTAATTTTTAATCGATCTATATTTTAATCGATTTCTCATCGAATTTATATATATTTTAGCCTACCATCACCTAACGCGATTTATTCTATATTTTACTTTTGACTTTTTAGTTTCCATTTTCGCTCTTTCTCACTTTTACTTCCTCAACACCTGAAGATGATTCGTGGACGAATCCATAGGGATTGTGACAGTAATAATCATGGAAGCTTAATAATTTTTATTTGGATATAAAAAGATTATACGGAAAATAGAAAAAAAGGTATTTTAAAGCAAAGCATCTCCATTGCATTTTGAATGAAAAATACTGCTTACATATACCAATTTAAAAAAATAAATATATATACATATGTATATGCATATATATATATATATATATATATATATATATATATAATTATATATATACATATTATATATATATATAATTATATATATACATATTATATATATAATTATATATATACATATTATATGTATATTGACATCAACAATTCTTGGCTACACCTGTTTCGTAGTGCAAATACTTTTATTTAATTATTACATCAATCAATGATTTTATTTCGCCCTTTACTGATTGAATGAAAATGCACTTATCTATTTTAAAGGCAATACAAATTCATATGGAACGGCTACTGTTGTGGCGGAACTAAATTATGTAACCTACTAATAGATTATTCCAAGCTTAATAAATATTAAGACTAAGCCGTAAGGTATCGGTTGATATCCGGTGAACCAACCTTGATCGTTCGTTTGGCTACGACTACTAACCTATTGTATGCTTTGCAATACATGTTGTTACTTTATTTCGGCGTTCTGTTTTTCTTTGCATCCATTTAAAACAGAGGCGACGTCCGATTTCGAACTCACAGAGGTCACTTGTATTTTAAATCCACCCATTATTCAAAAGAACTCACGTCGAAAAACTGAATTAAACCAAGCACGTGTCCAGGAAAAACTAATTAAAGGAAAAAAAAGAACACCCGAAAATAAATAAGTGCATGGACATAAACGTTTGATTTGCAAACTCGTAGAAAATAAGAATATTTTTATTTCTTTTTTCTTTTATTTGTCTTACGTCATTAAAATAATGTGTCAGGGAACTTCTTTCTTTTTTGCTTCACTTAGAAAAAATAAGAAAATACTGTTTTAGGCCACTTTCTTCACTGCCAACACTTTACTTTTCTATGGAAAAAAAACATTTGCTTTCTGTCTACAGAAATATTTTTTCTTATCTATAAAAAACATTATTTTTGCAAGAAATATTAATTCCACGGAATTTAAAACTGTTTGTTCAACGTTTGTTTGCAAATTATTAAAGGAAACGAATTACTTTTCCCTCAATTGTTCTACGAATACTAAAACCGGGTTTATTCAAACCCGGTTTTGATAAATTTAAATAAATTCTGTATTTTGCTAATCAGACAATGACGGGCGCTTTACAAGGTACATAGGAACTATTATTTAATTGCAATTCGAACAAGAACAACAACAAAATTATTATTAAATGAACACCAGAAACGCTCAGATGAAAGAAAACAGCAACAACAACAATAACAACAAGTATAACAACAACAGCAACAACAACAACAGTAACAACAACACAACTAATGAGGCTAGATGTTTAGCAATATGAAAACCAACAGAAAGAGCAGTTTACGTAAGTCCTAAAAAATAATACCTCCACCGATAATGATACTGAATTTTCACAAGAATGCGATTGGTAATTTCTACTACGGAACTAAAGAAGGTAAATGATTATGAACTTTTTTTTCCTTAAAGAAGTTTTCTTTAGTATCGCATGCAAACAGTGGTCGGATTAGAAAAAGGTATGTTTATTATAACAGAAACAAGAGACGGCAGAGTGTAACAAGTTTGTCGATTTTTACCACGTAGAACGTATGAATTAACTTTCGCTGAGACAGTGACACTTCTTGCAGAACTTTATGCACGAAAACCTCTTTATTTCCTAAACGTTGGTCATGCTTAAATTTGCGGAAGTATGACGAAGATGATTTCGCAACCTACGCAGCCATGGTAAATAAACACTGTGACTAATTCAAACTTGCAGACCTCAGTGCAGACAATTTTAAATGTTTAGTATTTGCGCAATGGCTGACTTCTGGCCAAAATACAGAAATTCAAAGGTTTGTCCTAACAAAATTAGGAACTGAACCAAACCTAACTCTACAAAAGTTAATGGAAGACTGACAGAAAATTAAATTATTATAAAAGATTCGATATATATCGAGGTTGGAGTGTCGATAATAAACATAGTAGACAGACAATTAAAAAAAACACGTAAAAAATAGACTAAAACTAAGAAAAAACACAGATATCAACACATAGCTAAAAAAGGGATCTAGAGAAAGAAAACTGCCGTTACTGCGTAATCAATGTGGTAATTTGCATTGGTTTAAGCACTGTCCATTTTTATCAAGAAAATGTTTTATATGTAACGAATAGAGCGCTAAAGTACTTATTGCAGAAATAAAATTTAATACAAAACCCAGAGACTGAATATAAGGAGGAAATATTGCTCAAATAAGTGACTATAAAAATTCATGATAAAGAAATGAGAATTTTAACATGTGATAGGCAGCAGAGTAACCAATCCATTTTTAGGACCAATGTTGTGTGTGTTGCTATATTTATTTAAGTCGGAAGTCATCTCAACATAAAACACAACATCGCAGTATCAACATGAAATCAACAACATTTATTTATATGTAAAATACACCATAAATAACCCTAGCAATTTTTTTTAAGTAAGACAGACGTATATTTTAATTGTTCGCCTTTTGAAAACCGTAATTATCGTCAAAGCATTCATTTGGATGTTGATTGTAGCTTATAAATGCACGAAAAAAACCCACCCAATACTTTTGCTGATGAGGAGACTTTGTTTCAAAAAAAAAAGTATATGTCAAAATTATTGTTCGTGACTTAATATCTATCGCAATAAAAACATCGTTTCCGAAACGATCGTACAAATTATTGACTTTATTTGTTGTTCCTTCTCATGAAACGGATTTTTAATTTTTAATTCTAATTTGAATTTTAAATTATCAATCACATTAATAAATAGTAAAGTAGTTCTATGATATTTGCTCATCGAGCTTATTATATATCTGCATTACAATGAGCACTGTTCTTTTCTTGTATTTTAATTAAATTAGTAATTTTACTATCATATTAAAATACACTCTGCTCTTTAGACTACTGTTCTAACTCCCTTTATATATATATGCATGTATATATATATATATATATATATATATATATATATATATATATATATATATATATATATATATATATACTTCAAAACAACATTATCTAGCAATCAGCTGGTATGGAAACCTGTGATTATAAGATTCACAAGATATTACTGGCAGTAATATTCTATAATTTTTATCCCACCTAAATAAGAATTGCTCGATATACAAGATAGAGCAAATAAATCAAATAAACAAAGGAAAATGGCTCCAGGAAAATGCCTAATACGGATCATTATATTGTCATGTGGATTACTCAAAATACAGTTTGGATCATTTTACCACACTGTTTTCAAAGACATTCACTTCGGATTTTACCATGCAATTTGGATGTAAACTTTTATATCCTTTTCTTTAATTTCCCTTACTCTATGACTTTTAATTACTCAATCAATTTTTAATTGTGATTTTTCATGTCGCACTGACTTTAGCAAATAAGGTGCAAACCATTATAACTATTTGCTAATATTTTCTCCTCTATATATTCTATAGCATAAAGAGTTAAAATAGTTCTAATGTATTCTTTGTCTTATATAGAATAGTAGAAAAATTTTCACATCACTAATTTTTAAATTCATTGAATGAAAATTATATATATATATATATATATATATATATATATATATATATATATATATATATATATATATATATATATATATATATATATATATATACCGGGGGTACCAAATTGGTTAAATGGGAAAATTATTCCCAACTCGCATTTAGGTAAAAATGCACTTTCGTAAATAACTGAATTAATTCCAAACATATCGCTAAAACCAAAACAAAACAACATCTAAGTAAATCGCGATATATCCAGACAGTTGGCGAGATGGTCCAGTGGTAAGGGTTAGGCGCATAACCGTTGGGTCCCGATTTCGAATCTCGCAAGATAAATCATAAAACAAACAATCCCCGTTACATCTGATGAGTCGTAGACGACGAAACACGTGTCAGTGGATAATTACATTTAAAAAATAATATATATACCGCTACCCATGTGGGGGTAACAAATTGGTTAAAAGGGAAAATTATTCCCAACTCGCATTTAGGTAAGAATGCACTTTCGTAAATAATTGAATTCATTCAAAACATATCGCTAAAACAAAAACAAAACATATATATATAAAATATATTTTAGTCATCGACATACAGTCCTGTTTCGGTGTTTCACAACTCATCAGTGCCGCTAGACTAACACTTATCCCAAGCCGAGGATCGAACCTAGAACCGTCATGATGACAGTCGGCAGTTCTACCCCCTGACTACGAAAGCGGTGGCCGCAGCTAACCTGTCCGAATGTCTATTTAAATAAACATCCGTCCGCCACTCGTAAAGTGCTCAAACATTTGTTTGTAAACAAACCGCGAGCTTCGCATTTTTTCAGCTAAATTAAGTAGCGAGTGAGATTATTTACGATAGTGCTCAACCCAAGAAGGGGCTTTAAAAAAAAATATATATATATATATATATATATATATATTGAAAAAGTCGATTAAAATCGTTTAAAATCGCTGAAACAACTAAAGCTTCCCCCCCCCGCTAATATTGATAAGATTGATGGTCGGTTTGTTTATGCGGATGAGTATGACTTCCCTGATTGGAAGGCGCAGGCTACACTGTGAGATGGCTAAAATGGCGGTGTTTTTTTTTTTTTTAAATTTGTTTCTTAATTCATGTTTGGGGATGCCACGTGTTGGTGGATGGAGTTGTTAGGTGAGGACAGGTAACATGTAAGCTGGTTCTAGTCATGCCGATGGATTTGTTGTTTTTGGGGATAGTCAAATTATGTAAGTATCAGAAAAAAAGAACAGATTATTGAATCTCTGAAGAGAGAAATTGTGTCGTCGCATCGCAATTTTATTTACGTACACCATTTTACTTATGAAACCTCGACATATGTATTGAGCCATTTTGGAAAATTATATATATATATATATATATATATATATATATATATATATATATATAATTTTTCAATATATATATATATATATATATATATATATATATATATATATATATATCAGTCACGCACGTACAAGGCATACAACGACAACGAATCACTATGCATTTAAACATACAACGCATACAACGACAACGAATCACTATGCATTTAAACAATACTAGTGAAATATATAAACATTTAATAAAAGAACAGAACTGTTTCCCCTCCAATCTTAGAAAAATCCTCGTCGGCAACAGAAAAATTAATTCAACATGAAAATAATCTTTAAAAAATTTAAAATCTTGAAGCGTCATAAATTAAACCCCATCACTGTAATATAAATAATATTGCATTCGAGAAAATCAGCAATGTGTTAAAACGTCTTGCGTAGCGCGTGATAGACGAACTTGCCGATAGTGCACACGAACTTGCTGATTTTATTACTCGAATTTTTAATCGACCTATATTTTCATCGACTTCTCTTCGAATTTGCATATAGTTTAGCTTAACATCACCTAATGATGTCGAATGTATATTTCACTTTTCATTTTTTAATTTCCATTTTCGCTCCTTCTCACTTTTACTTCCTCAACACCTGAAGATGATTCGCGGGCGAATCGAAAGCGCTCGTGGCAGTAACAATTATGGAACCTTCATTAATATTTTAGATTTGGATATAGAATATATTATAAAAAAAAAAATAAATCATAAAACGAAGTATCCCCCGTTACATTTATTAATGCTTGCTTGAACACACACACACACACACACACACACACACACACACACACACACACACACACACGTACATATATATATATATATATATATATATATATATATATTATTTTCCGTGTAAACGTATAATATTTTGAAGACATATATTTATTGTGTATCGATTCTCAGTATTTACGCGATTGGTAAATACTTAAGTACAGCTTAGTGGTAGAGTATGGAAACATATGACATTGAAACTATGTAGAGGCGTTCGCGTTTCATCCATCCATGTAGTCTGACGAATCACAAACATCTCAGAATTGCTGAAGTCATATGTTTTGCTACTTCACTATCTATTTAGCAATCCCTCTCTTTCTTCCTCTCTCTCTATTTCTTCCTCTCTCTCTCTCTTTCTCTCTCTCCGTATATATATGTATATATATATATATATATATATATATATATATATATATATATATATATATATATATATATATAAAGGTTAAAAGTATTCAAGGATGATAACTATAAATTTAACGAGGTTACTGTGTTCAATAT
>NC_136506.1:104952912-104955412 GCF_053919585.1 Euprymna scolopes
TTCTTTTGTAAGTCGTTACATCTGTTGCCATTGAATGTTTTGTGTACAAATTTATTTGCTCGCGTATAATCTTACGTTCGTTTTCAGCCCACGTTGTTGTTCTTGTTGTTGGAGTGTTTACGACACATCAACCATAGCTGAGACCATACATGTTTTAAAGATATTTTAATGCACCAAACAAAAGATATTCAAAAATTGTCACGTTGTATGGACTAGCAACTGTGTCACACTATATATATATAAATATATATATATATATATATATATATATATATATATATATATATATATATATATATATATATATATATATATATATATACGGGGAAAACTATATTAGAAAAATATGAACGTAATACCATCGTACATTTTTATGCCTATACATATAATATTGATATACGTGTATATTAACATATATATATATATATATGTATATTGATATACATATATATATGTATATATATATATATATATATATATAGAGAGAGAGAGAGAGAGAGAGATAAGTCTATATATACTTATATCTACATTTCTTTATTCATATATATATATATACATATATATATATATATTAAGAAATGTATATGTAAGTATATATATATATATATATATATATTCATATAAATATATAGGTAAACAAATGTATATATATATACATTTATCTCTCTCTCTCTCTCTCTCTATATATATATATATATATATATATATATATATATATATATATATATATATATATATACATATAAATAAAAATCCACCATCCTTGATTTGCTTAAGTGATATTATATGTGCTTACATGTGTGTGTGTAAGCATGCACATGAGCGCGTATATACACACACGCACACGCACAATTATATATGTATGTAATAATTTCCGTTAATGTTTTAAGAAGTGAAGATAGTCTGACTCGGTATTCTGTACAAGTATTCAAACAGTTTCGACAGACACGTTTTTTATTTTGCTATGTTGATTGAATTATACGTCTTGATCTCTCTCTCTCTCTCTCTCTCTCCATTCCTCTCTTTCTCTTTCTCTCGCTCTCTGTGTCCCTCTCTTTCGTTCTTGCACTCTCACACAATCCCTTTCCCTCTCTCTCTCCGTCTATTTCTCTCTCTCTTTGCCTGTTTCTCTCTCTCACTAGTATATATATATGTATGTATCTATCTATGTATCTATCTATCTATCTATATATATATATATATGCGTGTGTGTATATGGATATGTATGTATACATATGTTTATACATAGATATGTTCCTCATTCAGTATTATAATTACCTGTGTATTTACAGTGATATATATATACACACTCACACACAAACAGATATAATATATATATATATATATATATATATATATATATATATATATATATATATATATATAATGTTGGTGGGAAGCGAGAGAACAAATTACAAGTAAGACAACCCACGCCGTTTAAGATAATTATGTCAAGAAGACTTGAATCTAACTGTGTTTTACTCCTTCTCTTAATACCATTGATAAGAATTTTTTTATCTGAAAAATTATATATATTCAACACGCACATGCATGCATATATATATATATATATATATATATATATATATATATATAATAATTTGTAAAATATATATGGCGATTAAGCTAAACTGAATATTCGGCGTTTCATCCACTCTAGGATTCCTCAGGCTTATGCGCATAAGCCTGAGGAATCCTAGAGTGGATGAAACGCCGAATATTCAGTGTAGCTTAATCGCCATATATATTTTATAAATTACTAACTAGCTCCACCTACGTATTGAGCACTTTTGAAGTAAATACTTAGAGTTTACGCATAACTAGTATATTAATTTTATGTGAGTAAATGAAGTAGTTATATATATATATATATATATATATATATAATAGTTATATATATATATATATATATATATATATATATATATATATATATGATGGCCTCTCCCGCCGATTTTGACGGATGAGCCCCCCCCCCCAACAAGTAAATTGCTCGAGAATACATACAGATGTTTTCTTTATAGTGGTGAAGACTTTGTGTAGCACTAACCACACCTTTTGGAATCACTGCTAACCTTTGTCGGTAGAAGTGACTGTCATAGAACAGAGTATACAGTAAACCGTAGGTTTTTACATCAGAGTTTCCTTGCATGTTGTAACGAGGGCTGGAGTGCACCTCTTCTAGTGATTAATGCGCCCCAGATGCCTACCTTGAAATTTCGACGACTCATCCCGTATATATATATATACATACTTACATATATACATACTTACATATATATATATATATATATATATATATATATATATATATATATATATATATATATATACGAAACAAACCTAAAATTCGCTTGTTGCCAATATTTTTTCGTTTATCTACTATAATAGATGCTTGAATTTCAAAACTTCTCACTTGTGTCAAAAATCGTTTCCGCACGTTTCCGCCATATTCCCACATTAAAATATTATCTTAATTATATCCATTTCTCTTAATTAT
>NC_136506.1:104960412-104962912 GCF_053919585.1 Euprymna scolopes
GCTGTCATGGCTCTTGTAGGCTGCGACGTTGATTGGCTGTGGAATTTATTATATATATATATATATATTTATATACATACAATAAATTATTACATACATATATATTTTATGCATCTGTGCACATAAAATCTTAGAGAAAACAATTTCGCGAAACAACAAAAATTTCGATATTTAAGAATTAATACGGATTACTACGCAAAATGCCACATTTACTCTAAATGTATTCTTAGAAATTACTGCACTGGTCTGTCTATAAATTTGTATGGACTTGTATCTCGATTACAAACTAACTATTGTGCTATCCGTCTGCTACAGAGTTACGCAGTTCTAGGTGTAAATGCGGATTAGTATTTAATGCAAAAATTAGCCTAAGTTTAACAATTTCAAACCATCTCGTTTTTGACTCGTTTTAAAGTCTACTATATACAATATAGGCAAAACACTGAGTGGCTTCCGGGCCTTGATAAGTGGTGATCACTGTGTAAAAAAAAAAGCACAAACGGATTCTCTAGTATAAAAATTTCAAGAACCTATAGGTTAAGAAACCATACCTTTTTTAGGCTACTGAATTAAAAAAAAATTACTAGTTCAGTCTTAATTGACAAACCAAGCTGAACTAAATGTAAGCTTAGTTTTTCAATTCATGTGAACCTGTGTAGCGTTTGTAGATTGCAAATGATACGGTCAATGTACCGAAAGCAACATTTGATGAAGGAATACTTTCACGAATCAAAGCTGTCGACTTGACAACTCGTTCGTGCGATTCAACTTCATTAGATTTTTTTATATTTGAGAATGGTAAACTAGGTATAATAGGCCACTTAGTATTTACATCTGTTTGCCGGAATTTAAAGCGTAGATTTGTGGAAATTAGACACATTATGTCATATACGTGCAAGCTTCGCATATTTGTGCTCGTTCCCAAAACAAAACAAGCACGTCCATTGATAGATGCAAATATGGGTACAAAAATATCGGCAGAATAACAAAGGAATAAAATGATCGGTGTTTAGACAGAGATACAAGCAAGATAAATCAATAGGTAAGAAAGGTTTCAACGGATATATAAGTCGAAATACAGACGGATAGATAGCTTGAGAGGTAGATAGATTGAGAGGTAGATAGATTGATCCCTAGAGTGATAGATAGATAAATAGATAGATAGGTAGATTGATTGTATAGATAGATAGATAGATAGATAGATAGATAGATAGCGTGATAGATAGAGACAAACCCGACAGGCTGCTAAATCCCACCCCCACACTGTAGAGATCCCTAGATGTAAAAGATCTTTTTACTCCAATAGTTTCTTCCCCAGAACCGCTAGACTCTGGAATTCCATTCCAGGTCCCTGCTTCCCCAACAGTACTGACGTGCAGAAGTTCAAGTGTAACGTGAACCGACATCTTGCTGCCCAAATCCCTACATAGTACCCCAGTAGTTGTTGCCCCTGATAGTAGCCCCCTACACCAAAGTGGCAATTTGCCTTGTTTGGAGTGAAAATGTGATAAAAAAAAAAAAAGATTGATAGATAGATAAACAGACGGATAGATAGACAGATTGATAGATAGATAGATAGATAGAGTTATAGATAGATAGATTGATAGATAGATAGAGTGATAGATAGATAGATAGATAGATATAGATAGATAGACAGATTGATAGATAGATTGATAGATAGTTATAGATAGACAGATTGATAGATAGATATATTAATAGTTAGATTGATAGATAGATATATTGATAGATAGCTGATAGACAGATAGATAGATTGCTAGATAGATTAAGTGATAGATAGATAGATAGATAGATAGATAGATAGATTGATAGAGTGATAGATAGGGAGACCGAGATGCCAAAAGCAAACCAAGCAGATAGACCGATTAATAAACCAAGAGAGCTGACAAAACACCATGTATAAAGTTATGCCGGTTGAAGAGTCGAAGCTTGATAGACAGACATGGCCAGACAAAACATGTAAAAGCGAGGTAGATCGATAAATAGAAACGTGAATACATACACAAAAAAGCACATGAAAAAATACATCGATGCATAGAAACATAGACAATCGGGTCGGCTGAGAGGATATATATATATATATATATATATATATATATATATATATATATATATATATATATATATATATATATATATACTCCTAATAAAAAATTAGACTACTTTAAATCTTTAAAATAATATCTTTCTAAGGATAGATTTTAAACGCCTCCCAATACTACAACCTACAAGATTATCGAAAAAAATAAGCTACATTCCAAACATTTAAATCGGAAATTCACATCTTTATAAAATGAGGCATTTTACACTTGATAAAAAGTGTAAGACCAGTAATTGTTTTTTTAGTCAAGTTAAAGATCAGTCATCACTACGTAAAGAGTTACCATGCTTAAAGCAAGCAAACTCACCGAAACTAAGTGTGTTCAAATTTTAGTTTCCATTAGTAACGGATGTCGCAGCCTAAAAAAAGTTTCTTTTTAAA
>NC_136506.1:104970412-104975412 GCF_053919585.1 Euprymna scolopes
AATATACAATTGGTTTTATAGGATGTTGCCTTTCTACTTGTTAGCTTATAAAACTCATGAAATACACGCGAAATTCCAGGTTGTATACAAATGTAAATTTCGGCCAAAATCGGAATTCCTTCTTTAATCGGATTTTTTTCGATGATTGATATTTTATCTGTTATGGTGTTAAATGGTAAAAAAACAAAAGGAACACAGGACTTTTAGAAACAAGCATGTATTCACATATATTACAGGCAAGGCAGGTTGAGAAATACCATTCCTCAACTGTTGGGCGTTTGCACAAGACATCCTTGGCTGCGTACTAATCTCTGACTGCCGGGAACCCCGGTACTCGATACTGGACGTCACAAGAGGAACTGACGCCATGAGATAATCCATTAATCCTATGGAGGGGTGTCTCCAACACTATACTTATCAGACGCATTTTCACACACAGCAAATACTATTTGTGATTTTTTTTAATCAGTGAAATCTTTTTGCGGACTAGCAGGCCGCCCGGCATTGCCAGGTCGTAAAATACACTTAAATACGATATTTTGATTAATGCAGATTTTGTAGTTATTATTATATTATATTGGACCCAATACATAGTAATGACTATACATTAAAAAACATAGCACTTGATAGACCAAGTGATAAAAAAAACAAAATGGGGCGTGAATGACTTTTCTGGCAAGGTCCTTTCACAACACATATTACCCCTCGGAGTGAAGCAAAGTGATATTGCATTTATCGCACCGAAGAGTGAGGTCAAATGCCAAAGCGCATTAAACACGCTTCCCCTTAAATGAGTTTAAGATCATGACTTGCAGAAAGCCTGGATTCAGCCTTTAACTCAGTGAACATAACTTCGGACATTGAATCATCCTGAAAGGCTTTGCGGGAGGCTACGCATGCTACATCTCTTAAGGTACTGGCTCTAGTTAATCGCAGGCACGAGGACTGGTTCGATGGTAACCATGATGAAGTACAGAATCTAATTCAAATGGTCGCACAGTTCTCATAAGTCATAGGTAGAAAGAACATCAGCATCTCTCAGGAAAAAGAAGGCATAAACTAGTTGAAAATCCCAAGTGTTCAGAAACCACTAAGGGAGATGAAAGAGGCACGATGGTCCAGACAGTCTACCTCCCTCTAAGAAGCTTTCGACAGAAAGGATTCAAAGGGATTCTATGGCGGCATGAAGGGAGTATTTGTTCCCCAAGAAAATGGTGCCTCTCCTGTTTTCTCCACTGAAGGTGGCATTTTGACGTTTAAGAACGATATCCTGAAAATATGGAAAGAACACTTTGTATTGCATCTTGAACAATGCTTCCTCTTCCAATGACGATGTGCTTGCTTTCATAACTCAGCGACCTAAAATCCCGGAGCTCTCGTTTGAACCGACATTGCAGGTGGTTTTGAAGGTTATTGAGCAACTTTCGGCTGGCAAAGCACTGAAAATTTTCAAATACAGAGGATCAACATTGGCTTAGAAGATTCTGCGCTTGTTCATTCAGATTTGGGAGACAACGGATGGTCCTACAAGCCTTCAAAGATGCAGCAATTTACCCTCTGTTAAAGAATTAAGGTAACAAAAACTTATGACCGAGCAATTTCTCTTTTATCTATGGCTGGAAAAATCTTGGCCAGACTGATTTTGAACCGAATAACGTATTTTGTCCTTACGGCAGGTTGCTGAGAAGTTTCGCGAGAAGAATTAGTAGTCTTTTGTACTGTTAACAGAGGCGTTTGATACAGTGAACTGCGTTGTCTTGTGGTAGGTTTTGAGGAAATCGGATATGCTGAATGTTATTGTCTCTTTCCATGTTAGGATGAAGGCCAAAGTGGTGTCGAATGGTGAAACATCAGATTTCTTTTCTGTAACGAACGGCACAAAAGATTGTCTTATGACGTCTGTTTTTTTTTTTTTTCGCTCTCTTATTTTCTGGCATACATCTGCAGAGGTAGAAGAGGGCATTAAATTCTAAGTCAGCACAAGTGGAAGCCTTTTTAACCACCAACGATTCAGAGACAAAACTCGGGAAAAGACAAGCATAATCTGCGATATGCTGGTTGCTTACGATGCAGCGCTGGTGGCAACTTCTTTCGAAAAAGCTCAGGTCCTCTGCTCCTTGCAAAGCATTCGGTCTGACCATCACCATATCAAAAACGGGGGTTGTTTACCAGCCTACACCCAGACAAGTACGAAGCGTGAAACAAAACTCACCTAAACGCAGGTTACCTGACGTACCAATACGTGTTGAGAGAAGTGATATCAAGTATGTGGAGAATCTTAACGACCTTGGAAGTAAAGTTAATTCAAGAGAAACTTTGAATGAGGAAATTATCAATAGAATTGCATAAGCGTCTAGCGAATTTGGCAAACTACATTACCGTCTTTGAAATAAAAGGAGTATTCGTCTTCAGACCAAAATCCAAGTGTACAAGGCTGTCGTCCTCACAAGTTCTCTGTATGGATCAAAATCGTAGGCAGATTCATAAACTGGACGCCTTTCACAAGGTATGTTTCCGACCAATCTTCGGATCTATATGCAAGCAATTTGAGAGCAATCTGTGGATCAACGTTGAAGGACAGACAATCCAATGCTGACTTTCTAATTATGTATAACATTGAGAGAATTGAGAGTTTCCTCATGAGGGCAAAGGTACGATGGGCTATTCATGTTTTACGGACGCAAGTTGATAAAAGTCGAAATATTCTCAAGTACAGCCAGCTGGAAGATGGTCACCGAAATGTTAGCCGACTATTGCTTAGGTGGAATGATACGTTCAAAAGTAATCTTGCAGCTGCAAAACTAATTTGGAGAATGCGGCCTCAGACCGTAAGGCTTGGAAGAGTGTAGTTTACACTGGAATCAAGAATTTTCTGCATCCAACATCCTCAAATTGCGAAAAACAAGAGAAAGGAATGGGGCTCTCTTTTTCCTTATATCGCTTTCAATGTTTGGATCTACCACCCTCTCTTTTAATTTTTTTTTTTTTTTGTTAAATACTTTTTCTTCCATTTGAGAACCAGTTGGAGCTTTAGTACGTCGCCTTTCGAGGACTTTTGGTTCTTGCTAACCAATTGTTCCGAAACATTAGCATGTTTAGTGTAGCGACTATGTAATATCTGTCGATATAAATAAAAGTATTATATATATATATATATACACCCACACACACACACGCATATATATACATATATATATATATATATATATATATATATATATATATATATATATATAACGACGTACGATCCGGCACCCTTTATAACGTTACCGATGTGGCAGGTGTCCTTTGATCGTACCTTGTCTCGTTACAAGTTGGCCTGTTGATCGTCCTTACCCACTGTGTTTTCATGGAGGGGCGCTTTTCCTCTCGATCAAATCGTCTTTCTTCCATGTGTAGAGAGTCTCCGGGTACATCAATCACATCGCCTGGTCCCCATCGGGTCATATCTCGTCCCCTACCTGTTTTGTCCTTTACTTTGTAAATGACACCCGAGCCCTAACCAGACATCAACCCCCCTCTTCTGCCATCTCTTTCTCTATTTGAAAAACAAGACCATCTCTTTTGACACGTAGATAATTCCAACACAGCATCTGATTTATGTCTAACAAGCTTACAATGACACATCGGCGGCTGGTCCTATTTTCCTAGCTAAGGTTTTGCATCTCTCTGTACTCCTTCACCCCATCCCGTCCGGTCAAACATCCCCTTTAACCGCAATATGCACCTCGCTGCATGCATGCATGACACCAAGTAGTGTCATATCCTTCTATCCTTATGGGGGAAATGCAGTCATTGCAGCATTTCCACTCAGCCCTGTCAGAAAAACAAAGAAACAAAATACCCAGTACAAACCCCAAGTAGAATGTTCAATTGCAACCTCAACAGTTTCTGAGTCAGGGATTCTATATTTATTTACATATGCATTATTTTTTTTCTAGAAGAAGTTAATTCCTCTTTTTCTTTTCACTTTACTAGTCTTTTTAAGGTGACTGCAACTATGTACATGTAAAACAGTTTCAGTCCTTCTGTATAACTGTAACTCATCAAACCATGTACATGCAAAACATGGGGTTTCTTTTATTCTTTTTTTCTTTTTTACTTTCAGGCCATCTCGACGACTAAATCTATGTGCACGCAAAACATTTTTTTCTTCCCTTTTTTTTTTCATTTTTCATTTTTTTTTTTAATTGCGGTCCTTCTATACGACTTGGCCTATATGCATGCAAAACATTTTTTTTATTTTTATTTTCATTTTCAGTCCCAGTTCAACCATAATTTTGTTCGGTACATTATAGAAGAAGTCAGACAAACTAATTTACATATTTCTCTGCAAATGCGCATCACTATACATCCTGAGATTTTCCGAGAACCATGTTTCATTGTAATTTCATTAAGGCAGCTAAATTTTATTTTTTGGAAATCCTTCATGGATATTTGGGGGAAAGGTCGTTCTTGTCTTTTCTGATTCATTTCTCGATTACAAATTACATCAGCCAACTGCAAATTGTGGAGTTAGGGACTGTTTATTGTTCCTTCTCTCTCTCTCTCTCTCTCTCTCTCTCTCTCTCTCTCTCTGTATATATATATATATATATATATATATATATATATATATATATATATCCTAGCGGGATGAGTGCCCAGCTTAAATACGATATATTAATTTGTCCAGACTCCATATATATTATTACAGAGTCGTGATTTCAAAAGTTAAAAAAAAGTATTCGGGTGGCATCATCTAGAATCGAAACCGAGATAATACTCTAGTATTCAAAGCTGGTGCCATTATCACTCTACCAAAGGGCCACGCACATGTACTGATAAAAATGGATCATTAAAAATACTCTAAGATGAATGGAAAAAAAGTATAAAGACTTCTTCAATTTTTACCCCTTTTTGACCCGTAAAATGTTTGTTTTTTTAATAGGCTAAAAACCCGTAAAATTTTTGACCCGTTAATTTTTTTTTTTTTAATAGAACGGTCCGTAAAAAAAAAT
>NC_136506.1:104980412-104987912 GCF_053919585.1 Euprymna scolopes
TTTTTTTTAACGTTATTTTCCTCCTTCGCGATACGGGTTCGAGCCTGCCTTCTTTCTACCACTTTTTTGTTTTGCTCAACATACACCTCCAAACACCCGCACATGCTATATATATATACATATATATATATATATATATATATATATATATATATATATATATATATATATACAGCGTATCCGTAAAGTTATTATACAGTCTTACAAGTTACTATACAGACACCCTGTAATATATTAACAATAAATTTGCGCTCTTCCAAAGTTAGCTTGCGTGGCATGCTTGATTAAATAAACCTGTAAAAAAATAAATATTAACTATTAATACAAATATAATACAATAAAAACAATAAGACTGCATAGTAACTTTACGGACACCCTGTATATATACTAGCAAAAGTACCCGGCGTTGACTGGGTTCAAAAGCAGCCTACAGAAAATAGACTCTGATTTATGATAGGTTATGAAAAGGAAGGGTTGTAAAGAGATAGCTTCGAATTTGGGGGAATCAAAACCAAAGCAAAATATAGTGAAAGTAAAAATAAAATAGATAAATCACATAATTTATTATACCATACCTGTTTACACTGAAACACTTATCACAATATTCTGTGGATCTATATATATATTGTTAAATTTTGTGACATATTTCCATTCTATGGAGGTCAGGCGCGAACGAACACCCCATAATTTTATTATACCATATTTCTTCAAACTGAAACATAATTATCAAAGTATACTTACACAGATAGATATGAAAAGTCTTTATTAAAGTATGTGCCAATTTCCATTTTATGGAGGCTAGGCGCGAACGCAGACCCCACAATTTTATTATACCATCCCTATTTAAGTTAAAACATACTTATAAAAGTATTATTATGTACATCTATATCAAAACCACTTCTAAACGTTTTTTTTTTGTAATTTTTTATTTCCATACTTTGTAGACCAGGCACGTACGCAGAACCCGCAATTTTAATGAATCATCATTATGCCAGATCAAACATACCTATTCCTGTGTCTCGATACATCTTCTATCATTATATGTGATCAGTTTTCTATAATAGTCAACCATATAGGAACCTATCTGTGACCAGACACACACACAGACGTTCAGATTTAAATTATAGATATATATTGAGTACAAAAATGAATAATTGTAAATTATGAATTAATTTCAAAAGGAAAACCAAACAAAATTAACTTGCGTGTACGATCCTTTTAGAAACGAAGTTCATTTTATTAAAATTGAGTAAAACATTGACAATTATTGAAAATACTTTTGTTTTCGAATATAATATTCTCATCAGCACAAAATGAGATGGGGAAGACGTTTAAGACATTTACCCCCCCCTGTTTTTTTCTGATGATGAGATTTTATTCGAAAACAAAAATAGTTGTTAATTATTGTCAATAATTATTCTCAATTTTAATAAAATGATCATAGTTTCTTAAACGATCGTACACTCAAATTGATTTTGTTTGTTTTTTCCGTTTGAAACTGGTTCATAATTTAAAATTATCAATCTTTATATTCAATATTAATATAGCTCTAGTATAAATATACCTATTGTGCTTTTTATATATCTACATTACTATGAGCACTGTTCTTTTAAAGTATTAATACATTAAAATAAACTTTGCTCTTTAGAGTTTAGGTCTAATCCTCTTTCTATAAAATATTATGTAAATATATATATATATATATATATATATATATAATTGATTAGTTTTTTTGGAAAAAGAATTCCAGCAGAGTGCTCAATTAAAAGGAAAATCCAAATTTTAAGAGCGTACTTATATTTTGTGTACAGAAAGTTGTTAGTTGAGACAGGTCATTGGTACCGTCGGTTTCAAGCCCGATAATAAGGCCCGTTTAAGGTATCCTTATCGAGCTCTCTTCAGCCAATATTCGTCTAATATCGACAAATATTGGCTGAAGAGAGCTCGATAAGGATACCTTAAACGGGCCTTATTATCGGGCTTGAAACCGACGGTACCAATGACCTGTCTCAACTAACAACTTTCTGTACACAATATATATATATATATATATATATATATATATATATATATATATATATATATATATATATAATAATGGAAATAGATTTTACTATACTGTATTCTTTGTCTTGCATGCAATAAAATTTCTATATTTGAAATTTAACTTTTTCAAATCACAAATTTTAAATCCTTAATTATGATATATATATATATATATATATATATATATATATATATATATATATATATATATATATATATATATATATATATATATAAACAGAGAGATCCGGAGTCGCCGGAGATTAAATGATGATCAACGAATGTTTTACACTCCGATATATTTATTGTTATTGAAATCAGTGAAATGGCCAATCTTTCAATCATACTTCCGTGCAATGACTTAGTCCATTATACATTGTAGTCTACATTGCACTGTAAAGAACCGACTCTTTATTTTATGAAATTATTTTTTTATATATAATTGCTTGAATGGAAATTTAAAATGCAGAAGCCAAGTTGTATGGTGCAATTAAGTATTTTAATGATGAATGCTCTGACGAACTGCAGACACTTGTGTCCCCACGACGTAGACACCCTCGGCAAAACCGACAGGCAGCTAAATCCCACCCCCACACAGTAGAGACCCCTAGATGTAAAGGATCTTTCTACTCCAGTAGTTTCTTCCTCAGAACCGCTAGACTCTGGAATTCCATTCCAGATCCCTGCTTCCCTAACTGTACTGACATGCAGAAGTTCAAGTGTAACGTGAACCGATATCTTGCTGCCCAAATCCTTACATAGTGCCCCAGCAGTTACTGCCCCTGATAGTAGCCCCTTACACCAAAGTGGCAATGTGCCTTGTTTGGGGTGAAAATGTAAAAAAAAAAAAATGTGCTCTAAACAGAAACATTCATTTCGAACTCGCCCCTGTCATATCAAAGAACCAACTGTTGACTTTAGACGTCGGGTGTTTCCGCTGATGATGTAATACAACTTCTTAAATGCATTTGTAATGTTTAACAGTGTAAGGTGTTGACATTGGTCCTTCAATCATTTGATTATTTCGATTATTGATACTTATCGAAGGCATTACGAGAAAAAACATATTTAAGAACAATGCCAAATACATAAAACTCCTTCGTGTGTGATTTGATAAAATAAACGCAACCGTTTTCGAGTCTATAGGGAACGAAATCACAGGCACACACAGACACACACACAGTTTAGTCTAGATAGAGATAGAGAGACACAGTCTTGTTATTTTTATATTAGAGTCAGAATAGAGATAAATATGTATGTGTATGTACATATATATATATATATGCTTGTATATATGTGCATATATGCATGTATATATATATATATATATATATATATATATATATATATATATATATATATATATATATATATGCACGTATGTATGCACGCATGTATGTGTGCATTTATATATGTAATGTATGTGTATACGCACGCTTGTCCATGCTTAGGTTTATGGGAGCGCGTAACTCGTTCTATATATACAGCACCTCGACTTATTGTCGCTGTTTCTACCACCTAAGTGTAGCCACGTTGTGATTCCTGCAGCGCACGTGTTGATGCAGTTACTACTGCAATTCTGCATTGCTCAATTATGCCCGTTTGCTTTCGCATTGCAATACATCCAATACGTAACCTACAACACACGCACACACGTTCCATTCCATGAAAATGTATCAACGAAATCGAGATGTTTTGATTATTGATCGCGTTATTAAATTCAAGTCTGCTTGTACATCTTTTAATATTAGAAAAATATTCTCGGAGACAAGTTACGTTTACAAAAACAGTATTTCCGAATCCGTTCAAAGCCATCTTCAGGGAGAAAAAAAGGATCATGATGTTTATTATAAATAGGTAAAATGAATGGCCCTTTAAAGTTAATAAATAAATAAATTGTTTGTTCAGCATATTAACAATATATATATATATATATATATATATATACATATATATATGTATATATATGTATATATATATATGGATGTATATATATATATGTATATATATATATGGATGTATATATATATGTATGTATGTATATATATATATATATATATATATATATATATATAGCTTAGTGCGTTAGAGGAAAAAAGTGAGCCCAATTCTTTAAGAGGAGACTTATCTGGACAATATAAAGCTTTCCATAGTGCTGTTGTCGTCTCGGTTGTATCCGTCAAAAATGCCCCTCCATAGATAATAGACACCTTGCACACCGTTAAAATAAGATTGACCACTCATCCATGCTATACCTCCCAAAACAGCCCTTAAACATATACTCCATACATTTAAGACTATGATTAAGATCCTATACACATTTTTCATTGCACTATATATAATACGCTCCTCCTTTATTTAGAATTCGATAAAACTCCCCCAGCATCATTTATAATGTTATTTGATCTATTTCATTCCTAATGAATCTCACGCTAGACGCCGCATATCTACTATTTTACCTAGCATCTTCTCTACTCTTCTGATGAGAAGCATTAAGCTTTGAAATACCTTGGCACAAAGAGTCTCTACTAATTTTTTGTAATCCCTTATTGTAATAAATGAACCGATTGATATCCACCAATATATAGTTTTGTGACCTTATTTCCCATTCCTATTGTTCTGTCTGTCTCTCTCTGTCTGTCTCTCTCTTTCTTTCGCTCTCTCTCTCTCTCTCTATATATATATATATATATATATATATATATATATATATATATGTGTGTGTGTGTGTGTGTGTGTGTGTGTGTGTCTGTGTGTTGTTTTAGCAGTATATATGTATATGCCGCTCCCCATTTGATAAAAGGAAAATATATACCCAACTCGAATTTAGGATAAAATGAATTTACGTATAAATAATTGAATTCATTGAAAAAGTATTGCAAAAAAAAAAACAAATAAATATCACACCCACACACACACACACACACACACACACACACACACACACACACACACACACATATATATATATATATATATATATATATATATATATATATATATATATATAGATTAGTGATTGGACCATTTTAATATTTTGCCTAATTATATGCACGCACACACGTCTCTCTCTCCCTGTATGTCTATACTTCTATAAATGTAGCTGTTTCTTTTTTTTTTATTGATATTCATATTAAAAAAAACCCTTTTGTTTAACCCCCCCCCCTTTTATTAAAAAAAAAACCCTTTTATTTAAAAAGAAAATACAACTTTGTTATATATGAGTCATGGAATTGCACTAATCTGCAAAAATCTAATTACTTTTAATATTCTTTAAACATTCGTTTTAATTAATTCCCTATTAGTTTTTTTTTGTATTCTGATACGATGACCATCTTTAGTTAACTATTATGTGTAATCATATTCATGCAGATATTCTACATTATTAATACTCGCGTAATACAGGGTGACCCCCCAAAAAAACAAAAGCTAAATGGAGGCCATCTAGAACATATGCTGTAGAACGGAGAAAAAAAAAAAAGGCCAAATACCCTTGTTTTTTTATGTGATTTTTTGAATATAATAAACTAGTTATGACCAAAGTTTCATTTCATTCGGACAAAACACTAAGAAACGGGACCTAATTGGAATTGGGGCCCGTTTTTGGGAGGTTGTATAAAAAGATTATAGTAAACACAAACCTCTTTCTATATATATTTACGTATGAATATATATATATATATACATATATATATATGGATATATATATATGTATATATATATATATATATTTGTTGTAAAATTTGCCTACCAAACTCCTCTGTCAGTTTTTAGTCTACAGACATAAACCATATATATATAGAGAGAGAATTCAAACAAATGCAACACTTAGGGTTTTAGCCTGGGAAAATCGGTGCAAAAGTGTGAAGATTTAAAAAATTAAAGTTGCGAGCCGGATATCGAACGACCGCATTACGAATATGCATGTGTAACATAATAGCCTTAGTTTATGTTTAATGTTTAGCCTTGCAACACACATATATTGATTTCTCATGGATAACGTTAAAGGAAAAAATATATACTAAGCTAAACGTTTTGGCTCGTATTCTCGTCGTGCAAGTCATTTTTAATCTATTTTATACCATTACTATATAGTGAGTCCAATATAATAATATATTAATATCACATGTATATTAGTGTGTGAGTATGTATGTATGTTTGTATGTCCGCCTAAACTTTCGACAGAGGGACGGCTTTTCACATCGATATCATTTTGAAGTCCGACCCTTCAGACGATAAATATCAATAAATTGGCTAAAAATAGTAATTTATTCACCCTCAACTGGGCACTTTTCTACAGGGAGGGGTAGATGTTATCGCCGATATTTTCGAAAGTCGTCCCCTCTTTTCGATTGTCTAGCCTTAGTTTAAACCTACGTCACTTCCGGTTTGGCAATGGGCACAACAGCTACCGCGTCACGTGTTTTTATATTTTACCTTCTCTTCCTCCTTTGCGTTACGGGTTCGAGCCTATTACCACTTTTTGGCGCTCTCAATTTTCCTTTATTTATTTATTTATTTCGCTCAACGAATGCCCTTAAACAAACCTCCACTTTTCTTCCTTCGCGTCACGGATTCGACCCTGCCTGTCTACGACAACCTTTTTTTGCTCAATACACAGCTACAAACACCCGGGCAATGCCGGTCACACAGGCTAGTAGTATGTAAAATACAAAGGCTATCAGCGATAGACGTAATATACACTAACAGCCCAACGACTGAAGACAAGGAGATTCTCTCAACGCCATGTGTTAACATTTCCTGAGATGAGACGTCACCTGTGAATAGAGGGGCTACAGAAGTGCCCCTTTCCTACTTATATAAGGTTCTCTCTTCTTCCATTAGAACCATCCTGTCTAATTGCATACACTCAATTGCCTGAGAACAGGACTGCGGCGATTATAAGGGGCGATGGTAAATAGGAGTTACACATTTGATCCAACAATCTGTAACTGTTAATAGGAAAACTATTGAAATATTTTGGTGAATACAAATAATTATGCAAAAAAAGTATGTAAAAAAAGTCGTGCAAATAGATACTTCCAACAAAAACAATGAAAATTAAAATGGAGATCGCGCAGGTGTCATTACTGTAGATCGATCATTTGATAAAACGTGCAGTCTTCTCTGGATTCCAAGTGTGTGTATATATATATATATATATATATATATATATATAT
Organism: Euprymna scolopes; assembly: GCF_053919585.1. Classification (NCBI taxonomy): domain Eukaryota; kingdom Metazoa; phylum Mollusca; class Cephalopoda; order Sepiida; family Sepiolidae; genus Euprymna; species Euprymna scolopes. Next base: position 104,987,639 of record NC_136506.1, read on the forward strand.
ATATATATATATATATATATATATATATATATAGTAAGGTATGAAAATATATATGCCTAAGCCTGACGAATTCTTACGACGAGAATGAAACGCGGAATATTCTGAGAAACTTAATTGCCATATATATTTTCAAACTTACTACCTAGCTCGACCTATGAATCGAGTACTGTTGAAGTAAATACTGAAACATTTACGCATAAAAGTTTATATTCGTATATTTGTGATTAATTGAAGTAATCATGTTTATATGTATGTATGTATGTATGTATGTATG
>NC_136506.1:104990412-105000412 GCF_053919585.1 Euprymna scolopes
TGTTTTTAAAAATAATAAATAAATGAATAAAAAAATACGTCCAAATAAAAAATGGGCGACTTTATAAGAAAAACACCGGACTCCGAGGCGGAGACGTTAACCTTAATATTGTTTAAAAACTCAACAACAAACTACGTAAACAGATACGCGATAACAACTAAACTGTAAATTGTCTATGGCATCATAGCGTGATTGGATAGGATGTTGGACTGAAATACATAAGGTCCGGGGTTCGAATCCCAACAACAGTCAAGCTACGCTAAAGAGAAGTAGGGCTCCGAAATACGCGTGTCCGTAGATTACTGTTTTAAAAAATAATACATATATATATATATATATATATATATATATATATATATATATATATATATGTGTGTGTGTGTGTGTGTGTGTGTTTAGTCTTGGAAGTTTATTAACCTTTAAAACTAGATAAAAAAACTTGTATCATTTTTATACTTTTTATCATTCGTTCGAACACTATGTAGTCAGTAAGTCATTTAATAACCTGCAATTAATCTCTTGGATTCACAATAGTCCTAATGTTAATTGAAGGGATCATCAGTTGTTTACCATGAAACACTTTTTGGGAAATTTAAAACAAAACAGTATATTAAATCATGGCTCCCCAGCAGTATTGATCAAACACCACCTCCCTTAATCATAAGAACAAAAATGTTTTAGATATACGATTTAATTACCTACCCATAATTAATTCGGCGAAGCTATTCATTTTAAGCAAAGTGTCTTCCTTATCTGTGAGATTCGTCCCTGTCTCCAAATTAAAAATGGATATATATTTTTTAATTCACCAGTTTTGTATTTATAAAATAAGGATCGATCCATTTAACTACTAATAACCCTATCCTATTTTTCGTACGTTATATATTTACATTTTTATTTATTAAAAATGTATAAATGTTAAATAAATGTATATGTATTTATACATTTTTGTATTATACTTTTATCTATAATATAAAGCTGAACGTCTTTGTGTGCCTGGTCACGAATAGGTTCCTATATGGTTGACTATTATAGAAAACTAATCACATATAATGATAGGTGATGTATCGAGACACAAGAATGGGTATGTTTGATCTGGCATAATGATGATTCATTAAAATTGTGGGGTCTGCGTACGCGCCTGGTCCACAAAGTATGGAAATAAAAAATTACAAAAAAAAAAACGAAGTGTTTTTGATATGGATGTACATATTAATACTTTGATAAGTATGTTTTTACTTAAATAGGGATGGTATAATAAAATTGTGGGGTCTGCGTTCGTGCATGGTCTCCATAGAATGGAAATAGGCACAAACTTTAATAAAGACTTCTCATATCTATCTGCGTAAGTATACTTTGATAATTATGTTTCAGTTTGAAGAAATATGGTATAATAAAATTATGGGGTGTTCGTTCGCGCATGACCTCCATAGAATGGAAATATGCCCCAAAGTTTAACAAGGGTTTTAATATAGATTCACAGAATATTGTGATAAGTGTTTCAGTGTGAACAGGTATGGTATAATAAATTATGGGGTTTATCTATTTATTTTTACTTTCATCATATTTTGCTTTGGTTTTGATAACCCCAAATTCGAAGCTATCTCTTTACAACCCTTCCTTTTCATAACCTATCATACTTTCATAAATCAGAGTCTATTTTCTGTAGGCTGTTTTTGAACCCAGTCAACACCGGGGACTTTCGCTAGTATATATATATATATATATATATATATATATATATATATATATATATATATATATATATATATATATAAAACATGCGGGAATCATGCATTATTTCTCTTATTTTTTAATTGAAGTCAAACAAAAGCAATATTTACCAACAAACTTGTTGCTCTGTCGCTCATTAGACGTAAAGACCTTAACAACCACAAAATCCCACCCCTTACTGTAAATATTTCCAGACAACATGAGATATTGTAGTTTAGCAGCCGTTTAAATCAAACAATTTACCTACTAACATGCAGAAATTTAAATGTATGAGAACGAATATTTAAATCTTAACAATACGTTAAAATATGTTAAAATGTTAAAAAATCGCAATGATGACTGATCTGATGTCGCTAAGCTAAACAAAGCCAACTTTATCAATATTAAAATTAATGGTCCAAAAAATGATTATATCGTTCCGTCGACTAAAAAGAAAACAATTAAAAAAAAAACGGTTCCAAAGGTGTAATTTGTTGGAAGAATATTTATCAATGATTTGCTTCACGGTAAAACGAACATAATTTTTATTGTAATGTTTGCATTATTCCAACTCTTTTACATCTTAATAACATTTCGGCCGATGTAATCTTTGATCTTCTTTAGGTGTATTCTGTTGAACTCAACAAACATTCTGTCGAACTTGGGAATCTGAACAGAATATTAAACGGAATCTTTTATTTACATATGAGAGACAGAGTCACATTCTCTCGTTCCGCTTGTCATGGCAGGGGATAAGTCTTTAAAAAAATTCTGTATTCTAAGTATCGCCCACAATGAGGATCGAACTTCTATACCTCAGAAGAATATCGCTTACAACTGCTGTAGAGCTATGGGAAGAATGGATGTGTCCAGATATCTGGGTAAAGGATCCTTACAATCAAGTGCTGAAATGTAGGTTCACTACTAAACTCCCTAACGTTCCAGACATTGATTTTCTACTCACGATATTAATTATGCTTTCGGTCTAGTAGACAAGTAGTCAACTGGTTCATTTTCGACTGCTACAAATGAGGGGGGGGGGTCAAACGGCCACTGGAGACACATATTAGCAACAATTGAAAAAACGTGTGCAACAAGCCTTACGCCAGAAAGAGAAAACACTTTTGAATCGCAAACGAGTGCGTTTCTACCAAGAAAACGCCAGGTTATGTGACCCGCACCTTATTAGGGATACTAGGTATCAACTCCGGTGGAAGAGTTTGCATCGTCCACCTTATTCCCATGACACTGCTCCATTCGATTACCATCTCTTCTACTCCTTGGATGATCATCTTTGTTGAAAATCCTTCACCAATGAAGCAGATTTGCGCCAAGCTTCAACGGATTTCTTTACATCATACTCTTCCTAATTCAGTTTTGTAGTGAAACGTCACCACTTATTAAGTTAAAAAAAAAACTGCGGATAAGAGTTAATGAGCTGAATAGGATGATTATAATGAGCCAATTGAATATAACGAATGGAATGGATAATATGTTTGTACTGAAGAGGACGGTTCGACAAGTATTTGTTAATATCAGACTTGAGGGCTACTGAGTTATAGTCTGAATGGAAAGAAGTTTAGTTCCAATGTACTCCAGCGGTAATAATTTCTTTGAAATAAACTGTGTTCATGGAAATTCTGTTTGGTTTTAGGTAATGAAAGGAAGAAAATAAAATTGTTGTAGTGGGTGTAATAAGTGGAGTGGATATAACACACACACACACACACACACACACACACACACACACACACATATATATATACATATATTGTTATAATATATAACAATCGAAATTTAAGAAGCTCAATGTAATTACAGAGCAATATAGTAAATAAATGACTAAAAACTATATTCCAAAATTTATGATGTTGACCATCTTATAATATATTCTATTAATTTAGTTGACATTTACAATTCTTGACAGTATCCGTTTCGTGACGCAAAATCAATCACTTAATTATTATATCAGTCAATGAATCTATCATGCCCTTAACTCATCAGAGTTATAGTAACAATCAATCCGTAAAAAGGTAATAAAGTGTGATTTGACATGATTAAAATCTGAAAATTGGAAGAGAAGCTGCAAATACCTTCAATACGTTACTACAACGCCATTTTGAATTTATATATATATACATATATATATATATATATATATAGAGAGAGAGAGAGAGAGAGAACTAGTCATCCACATAAAGTACTGTTTCGCTGTTTCACAGCTCATCAGTGCGGCTAGACAGGCAACTGCCTCAAGCCAGGATATATATATATATATATATATATATATATATATATATATATATATATATATATATATATGTATAAGGAATGAAAAAATACCAGCGGTGGTTGACGTTATGTTATGAGAAAAATAGAAAAAACCGAATGAACACATATGTTTGTCCTTCCCGACATGGGTAGGATTCAAGAACTGCCTTTTTCGCACGATCTATGACTTTTTCTTTTTCTTTTCTTACATTTTTATTTTTTAATTCAATTATCCTGAAGATGTCCTCTGAAATAAGGACGAAACGTTGATTTTTTAATAATTTCATTCGGTTTTTTCTATTTTTCTCATAACATATATATATATATATATATATATATATATATATATATATATGTTATGAGAAATATATATATATATATATATATATATAAACAGGCTCCTTCAGTCTTTGACAGACTATGGATACCCACGTGAGGGTGCCTGCGCGTGAAATTTTTGTGGCAGGAGGTGCGCAATCTCCAACCACACATCTCTTAGTTGACTCTGTTAAATACCAGTGGCAAGTCAAGTGTATGTACAGGACGACTGGAAACAAACGACGAGATAAGCGGAGAGCACATACAGCGCCTAGAATTCCCAAATGGTCACCCATCTTGTACTAACCAGGCTCAACGTTGCTATCTTCAGTGATCTGACGAGAACCGGTGTGTCAACGCAATTATGCAGTATATATATATATATATATATATATATATATATATATATATTATGATTGCAACGTCTTGTCAGACGAGTGCCCCTCCCTCAGACACTTAACGTCCATGAGCCCAAAAATGACTTCCATCGTCACAGGACCATATTTATAGACAAATGCCTGAGGGAGTATCTATACACAGATGATGTTACAGAGTCTTAGCTTTGTGCGACCGCTAAGTCTCTCTCTCGGTTCAAAATGTTGAGATCCAGCAACAAGCAAGAGGAAGATAGCCGGCAACAAATTAAACTGCAGACCAACTTAATGCGGATATTGGTGTCCCGCTTTATGTTTTTTTAAAATCAGAGATTTGCTTCTCCTAGAAAGGTTGCCTTCACCACAGCTTACGGGAGCCCTCTCCTTCCCAGCACACACATACACACACAAACACACACGGTGCTAGTTGGCCGTTGAGCCAGAAAAAGGGTTCATTCACCCTTTGAAACGTCTTGTTTTTTATCCTTCAGGGAGACTAGCCGCCCTCCTCACCAAACAAGTCTGGTGGGGGAACCAGTTTAGTCGCCGGTGACCCGACCATGAGGCAGGTAGTACTGGGTTACATGGTACCAGTAGCATATGAAATGACCTGACATATAACACACACACACACACACACACACACACACACACACACATATATATATATATATATATATATATATATATATATATATATATATATATATATATATATATATATACCGGGTGTTTAAATGAATAAATACACTTAAAATGACATTCATATTCATGAAATTAGAGTGACATGGAAGATTAACGGAGAATAATGTAAATGAAGAATCAGGTCTGCAAATGTTCACATTAATTACTATTATTGTCCTGGCAATGCTGATAATAGTTGAAATGTGAGTACATCTTTACGTTTTTGAAAAACCGTGTACACTACTAGTTTTGGGAAAATATGTTCAGGCGTTTTTTTTTGTTTTGTTTTGTTTTTATAAACGACCCTATGCGGTTGAAATAACAATGAATTTAGTTCGGTTTCGAATTTTTACTGGCTTAAGAAATACGAAGCTTCATACGTAAATTATTAATGTAAAAAATTAGAAACGATCTATGTATAAATGTATATGTGAAACTTCTAATTGTCCAGCATTCGGCATAGAGGATAATAAGCAAAAAAAAAATCATTTGCAATATTACGTATAAAATTATATTTGTTTTTCTTTTATTTCACAAAATCTTACATTCACACAGGTCGGTCTACATGAGCATTAGTCTCACGCCATGATCCATTCATCAGATAATTATAACACCTTTTGCACGTTATAGTTTTTTTTTATCTTTACAATATTTTATTAACACTTATAATTACATCGTAGTCGATGCTTATTAACCTACGAATGGCGTTCCAAATGTAATACCTCCTATTTTTTATTCCGCCCAAATCGATCGGAGCAGATTACACATTACATTTTTATTACAACTGAATTTATGCATTCATGACCTGAGAGTTTCATCTCTTCGTTAGAGATACTGACTGTAGAAGACTCTTAGAAGGCGATCCTCCTGACATGGACGTGCATCAGAGGTAGAGATTCCTCATTGAATTGCTAGAAAAGGGCATTAAGAATGATGGTGGCTATGCAGAAAATAAATTCTAAAGCACAAAATGCATTCGGTTTAATGGCACTATTACTGTCTATATTGATTTTTAAAATTTGTAGTTAAAAAATAAAGAGGCCGTACTTTTAAACGCCCATCGCAGAATCTAATATATAAATCTCACTATGTCTGTCTGTCTGTCTGTTTGTCTCTCTCCATATTTTCAAACTCTATCTCTCCGGAACTAAAAGATGCAGAACCACACTAGGAGCCGTTAATGATTGGATTTTTTACGGACTGTTCTTTTATGGGTCTTTAACCTTTTAAATAGTTTTAAGGAGTTGAAAAGGGATCATAATTGTAAAAATCGTTATACATTTTGTACATTGATCTTAGTTTATTTTTAATAAGTTCATGTACGTGTCACATTGGTACAGTGGTAACGTCACCAGCTTTGAATGCTACAGTTTTGTTTTCGGTTTCGATCCTAGCTGATGGCAGAGAAATACTTTTTTTTTTTTACTTTTTAATTCACTGTATAATAATATTTACGAAATCTGGCAAAATTAAAATATCAGATTCAATGGTATTTTACAACAGGGGCAAAGCCAGGTGCCCCCTCCCCTCGTTAGTTTATAAATATATTAATGGATTTATGAAGGCGTTTTATAAAGATTCTATCTATATCGAAAGTGAAAGCGATCTCATGTATATTTATGGGACCTTTTGGCTTTTCAAGTGTGGCCTACCATTTTTTTCTTAAAGCAAGTTTTATATTTCACTTGAAAACCGTGCGTAGCGGATGAAACCAAAAATAGAAAGAAGAAACGATAAGTTACAACTTTACAGTAGAAAGCGTGTGGCGTTCGACTAAAACAAGGTACATTAACTAGCGTTTTGAACTACGGTTGGAACAAGGAAATTCCACAGTTGAGAGATACGTTGGAATGTAGCTGTTTCCTTGGGAGCTGCGTTTTTATAGAAAATAAGTACGCGTTTGCGAATTGTTATCTGAGAGGTATTTCCTCTTTTTTCTCACAAAGTAGTCACCACTTATCAAAGCCCAAAGCCTACTCGAGGATAAGAGTTAATAGGTGTACAGTAGTCAATAGAACAATATCGTAGTACTCTTAAGAAGTGGAGACTTGATAAATTGGATTAAATAATCCAATTTACCAAATCTCAACTACTTATGAGTACTACGATATTGGGGACGGCTCATCAAGAATTTGTCCACGTTGGACTTGAAGACGACCATATTGTAGTTAGCTGGAAAGAAGAGAAACTGAAGAGTGTTTCATGGGCGTGCAGTTCTCAAAAAGAAGATTTGTTCCTGGAATTTACGTTTAAGCTTAAGACACAGATTAAGAGCGGGGGGAAATTATTGATAGTAGTTTCAGCTATACGAGTGTTTCTCGTTAAAACTTCGCAAGGGGGAACCATAGATTTGATCTCAGAGGAGCACTTGCCATGAAAATAACGATAAAGCAAGCAATGTTTCTTCTGTAAGAAAGCGGTTGCAGGGAAAAGAAAAGGGTATCCCCTACTAGGCTACAAAGTCTATTTTGAACTCTGTCAAGGCAGAGTTAGTTGTTTCTAGCAGCTCCTTCACAGATGTGGCAACAGTATTCCATCATTGACAATAGAAATGTGTGGGAAAATAGCATGCAAATCTCTTGAACATATTCAATGTAAGTTTACATTTTTTATCAAATTTGATCAAAAAAACTTTAACGAAAATCTTTAACAAAGCAACATATCTCTTTTACCAATCCTTACATCCAGAATTTTTTTGGTTTAAAAACATACGTGGTATCGTGAAATATTTATCTGCGAATATAAAAACAGAAAAATTTAATAGAAATCGAGCAGCTTCATTCATGGTAGACAACCGGAAAAATGGTAAAAATAAAAAATAAAATTCTTATCAATTCATTTTAGTTTAGTTTCTTGCCTTCATTTTTCATGTATATCACATCATAACGCATTTCTATGAATAGAGCTTTTTCCAAAGAGATATGGAAACTAAAGAGATATGGAAACTAAAGCCGTTTTCAGGACTGCCAGCAACCATTGTAAGAAAGTAATAAGGAACGCAAGAGAGTTGTATGCTCAATCTGTTAAGTCCAAAGTAGCTGAGCAGCGGCTTGGTTCCCATCAGTTTTGGCAAATAGCAAACAGAATCCTGAACAGAAGCGTGTGCTCCATCCCAACTATTATCAATGGACCTGAGGTAATCTCGTCAGCATCAGACAAAGCCAAACTCTTTGTCAAGAACTTTGCAGCTAATTCTACCCTTTGCGACCAAGACCGCCAACCCCCAATATTTCCTCCTGTATCAGAAAACACGCTATGTGATATACGTATATCTGTACGTGATGTTGCCAAGCTAATCAAAAACCTTGATTCCAGTAAAGCAACTGGCCCTAATGGTATTCCAATTATAGTACTCAAAAAACTTCAACCTGAACTAGCGCCCATACTTACAAAACTGTTTAAACGTTGCCTTAAGGAGAATAGTTTCCCATCTCCCTGGAAAATCTCATCAGTATGCCCTGTATTTAAGAATTCAGGTGATCGCTCATCCCCCTCTCAGTACAGGCCAATAAGTCTCCTGTGCGTCATGAGTAAGTTGCTAGAATCTGTGTTAAATACAGAAGTAATCAAACATCTCAACAAAAATAACCTTCTTAGTGACACTCAATATGGTTTCCGTTCTGCTAGATCTACAGCAGATGTCCTTACAGTTATATCGCATAGGATTAGCAAATCTCTCGACGGTGGCAATCTTTCTAGGGCAATTGCTCTTGACATATCTAAAGCCTTTGATAGGGTATGGCATAAAGGTTTACTTCATAAGATCGCTAGCTATGGTATAGCTGGAAAAGTCTTCTCAATTATTAAATCATTTCTTTCTGATAGGTTCATGAGAGTAGTAGTTGTGGGGCAAAAATCAGAAGCTCACAGTATTAATGCCGGTGTCCCTCAGGGATCCATCCTGGGCCCAACTCTTTTCCTGATCTACATTAATGATCTTCCAAATCATATCCTTACATCATTTGTAGACATTTATGCTGACGACACTACCATTTATGGTACCACATCTAAGACAGTAAACGAGCAAGTACTCTCCAATTCTCTCTCCTCTGATCTTGAGCATGTAGTACAATGGGGAAAGGAGTGGCTGGTTACTTTTAATGCATCTAAAACCAAGCTTCTCTCTTTACATCATCAACATTTTAATCCACATTTGTCATCAATTGAAATGAATGGCTCTCGTCTTCAGGAGGCCTCAAGTTTTGACAAGCTTCTGGGCTTGACCATTACTCCTGATCTTAAATGGAACACGTATATCAAATCTGTTGCCAAGGCCGCTGGAAAAATGGTGGGATCTTTCTATCGATCCAGTAGATATCTCACTGCTGATGCTATTCTCTATCTATATAAGAGCCAGGTACGTCCAAGGATGGAATACTGTTGCCACATCTGGGCAGGAGCTGCTAGAAAGGACGTCCTGCCTTGATAGAGTTCAAAATAGACTTCGTAGCCTCGTAGGAGATGTCCTTTTCTCCTCCTTACAACCTCTATCTCACAGAAGAGATGTTGCGAGTTTGTCTCTGATGTATCGTTATTTTCATGGAAAGTGTTCAACTGAGCTTCAATCTATGGTCCCCCCTCGCCAAACATTCACAAGAAACACTCGTCTAGCTGTAAACACTATCAATAATTTCCCCCAC
>NC_136506.1:105005412-105012912 GCF_053919585.1 Euprymna scolopes
ATATATATATATATATATATATATATATATATATATATATATATATATAATGTAATATATTCGTATAATATGTTGCGAAGTTTGTTTTTTTAAATGAGGAATTAAGAGAAATACATTCTTTTCCCACAAACGGTAAAAATAATTCACACATTCAGTTGCCAGAAATGAATTCTGTCCGAAATACAGTTTTATCAACGTCTTTCATTTTGATCTCGATACTTTTTTGTAAACAAGAGCAGAGAACCGTTAAAATATAAAAAAATTAAATATTAAATCAAAAAAAGAACATCGTTTTCATGCTTCAAAAAACCTTCATATCCTTGAAATCAATATATACATATATATATATATATATATATATATATATATATATATATATATATATATATAACGCTGAATGTGTGTGTGTCTGTGTGTGTGGGAGGGGGTTGTGTGTGTGTGTCTGGTCAGGGATAGGCTCCTATATGGTTGACTATTTAAAAAAAAACTGATTACATATAATGATAGAAGATGTATCGAGACACAGGAATGGGTATGTTTGATCTGGCAGAACGGTGGTTCATTAAAATTGTGGGGTTTGCGTTCACGCCTGGTCCATAAAGTATGGAAATAAAAAATTAAAAATTAAAAGAAAACGTTTACAAGTGTTTTTGATATAGATGTACATAAGAATACTTTGTTAAGTATGTTTTAACTTACATAGGATGGTATAATAAGATTGTGGGGTCTGCGTTCGCGCCTGGCCTCCATAGAATGGAAATAGGCACACACTTTAATAAAGACTTTTCATATCTATCTGCGTAAGTATACTTTGATAATTATATTTCAGTTTGAAGAAATATGGTATAATAAAATTATGGGGTGTTCGTTCGCACCTGACCTCCAAAGAATGGAAACATGCAACAAAGTTTAACAAGGTTTTTTTTTTAATATAGATCCACAGAATATTGTGATAAGTGTTTCCGTGTGAACAAGTATGGTATAATAAATTATGGGGGTTATCTCTTTTATTTTTACTCTCATCATATTTTGCTTTGGTTTTGCTACACCCAAATTCGAAGCTATCTCTTTACAACCCTTCCTTTTTCATAACCCATAATAATTTCATAAATCAGAGTCCATTTTCTGTGGGCTGTTTTTGAACCCAGTCAACGACGGGTACTTTAGCTAGTAAATATATCTATATCTATATCTATCTATCTATCTATCTATCTATATATATATATATATATATATATATATATATATATATATATAGGGTGTCCAACAGTTACTGAAGGGTATTGAACTTAAATACATTATTTTTTATGATATCTTTTAACACAATCTGACTAAGACAGTGGGAGATTTATAAAAAAATGCAAAATTTAAAGAACTCTTATGAAAAATACTGTCTCTTAAATGTTGCCCGTTTTTACCTTGTCATATTATCTCTCTATATGGCAATGTCAAATGGCCACCACGTTTCTGAGGTTTGACTAGCACCGACTTTGTCTTGTGGCGATATCTTCACGAAAGAGTCAATGTTAACAAACCTCAAACACTGCAAAAATTCAAGGAAAGCATCAGGAATGAAATCAGGAAGTTAAATCGCAATCCAGATATTCTGCAATCTGTTAGGAATTTTGCGAAAGAGCACAGATATGCGAAGTTGAAATTGGGTAATAATAAAAAGACAATATTTCTCATGAATAAAGATTGTTTGAATTTTGCAATTTTTAAAAGAATGTCGTAATAAGATTGTGTTAAAATTATAGAAAAATATCAAAAACAATAAAGAATCTACGTAAGCTTAAAACCCTTCAGTCACTTTTTGGACATCAGGTATATATATATATATATATATAATTTAAAGGAGATTAGAATAATAGTCTAAAGAGCTAAGTGTATTTTAATGTAATAGTGAAATTACTAGTTTAATTAAAATACAGGAAATGCTCGTTGTAATTTAGATATATAATAAGCTCGATAGTTAAATGTCCTAGAGCTAATTCAATATTAAGTAATGTGATTTATAATTTAAAAATTTTAAAAATTTTTTAAATTTAAAAATCAAAATTTAATTAAATTAAAAATCAGTTTCATAAGAAGGAACAACAACAAAGTCAATTATCTGTACGATCGTTTCGGAAATCCGTGCTTTTTATTTGTGGTATACATGAAGTCACGTAGAATAATTATACATAGTTTTTTTGGTAAGCACGGTCTCCTCATCAGCAAATTTAGGAGGATTTCTATTGAATTGAAAAGACACCAAAAATAAACCTAGCATTAAAAGTAAGGCAGATGAATCTTTTGGTTTTCCTTTTTTTGAAATCAGGAACTGTATTTAAAGTAGTCATTTAGATGTTTGCTATAGCTTTTTATTTTATTTTCATTCAATAAATCTACAAAATTATCATATTTCATAATCGAACATTCATATATTGTTTAACAAGAATGGGTTGATAGCAACAAATAGATTATTCCACCGGCAGTTACACTTGTTTCAAGACTATTCGGACAAATCCAAACATTATGTCGTTTGAAATTTTTCACAAAAACAGCCTTTCTTCAGATTTGTTGAATGAAAAACACTTTAACAATAAAACATTATGGAAACCATTTTCCTTATAAGAAAAAAAAACAAGCGAAATTGTTTTACCTATATCGCTTCCTTGCAAAGTATTTTTTAAAGATTTATATATTTACCTATTTTCTTATTACTTATATTAAATGGACATAGGTAATTAGTGTTAACATTGTATGATATTTTTTTAGAATTTTTTTTAATGGAGATACGAAAATAGGTAAATATATAAATCTTTAAAAAATAATTTGTAAAGATGCTATATAGGCAAAACACTTTCGCTTGTTTTTTTTTAAATATTTAACTGATAAACACTTAAACTACTGATCGCATAACATTAGAATTAACAGGAAATAGTAACCATGCACCAATAATATTAAACTCTTTGTTTGGAGAGATGACTTAGTCGTACAGAAATAGAAACATTTTGTACTTCAACTTGCCGACATATTTCTATTAGCTTTGCACATGCGCAAATTCATCCGTCCTCGAAATATTTTAATTTTAATCTTCGTATCGAGAGCCCTCTCGATAGCGAACGCGGCTGGAATGTTAAATGCTTTTGTTTTGATTATAGCTGATGGCACTCAAGTCATTTTTATTTATTTTTTTTTAAATAAGAACTATGTATATAATATTTAACAATGAATTGACTTTTTAATAATAAATAAGAAATCTAAATGAATTAATTTCGCTTAAGTATATATTTAAGCGTATTTTACGACCGGGCAACGCCGGGCGCTCCCGCTAGAAAGCAATAAAATATATTCTTTCTTTAAGAACGGTGAAGTGTTTGTGGTGGTGCGTTTAATTCTTGGGCATACGATCAGCAATTTATTTTTCATTGTCTGAAACATTATCCATTAAGCCAGCCACATACCCATTATATCAATAGAGAAGAAAAAAAAACAAGAAGAACTAGAATATACTATTATTGGCGCAGACTGACAAGTGAAAGCAGACGTAAAAAAGTAAACCATTTTACCCCTTCGTTCTGGTTCAAAGGTTTAGCGCTATTTCCTCTATTTTATTCATCTTTTACGTTGCCTACAAAGAATAATGTTTTATTTTGGGACTTACGTTAGCAGAATTTAAGTATCTCGTCATTGAGCAGTGCTAAGGAACATAATATAACGCGCCATTGCTGTTTTAGTGAGTTGAAAAGCTCTTAAGTACCCGAAAAATATTGAGTTGTCCCACAAGCGCTAAGCTTCTAAAATGTATCCATTAACAGTGCCAGCAGATACGCACACCCCTCCGTTCGTAATGCATAAAAATATGGTACACAGACCCAACAAATAACGTGATGCCTTAGAGGATATTAGCCCCCCCCCTCCAAAGGAGAGGAGAATTCCTTTGAAGATGGTACTATGATAAATGAGTATATACTCAACTGCGTCTCTGGAAGAGGGTTAATACCTGGTAACATGGTATTAGAAAAAACCAACATATGCTACATTGTCACAAGAAATAACGTAAAGTCTGGGAGGATATTAGCCCTCCAAAGAAAGGAAGAATTCTTGGGATGATGATATTATGACGAACGAGCACATATTACACTGCCTTCTTATAGGAGCCGGTAATACCTGAGAATATGGCATTATAACGAATCAATATATGCTACACTGTCCCAAGGAACAATATAAGGCCTGGGAAGATGGTATCTTTTCAAAGCAAAATACACTCACTGGTACTATGACAAACGCCCATTTGTTATACTACCTCTTCAAAGGAGGAGGCAATACCTGGAAAAGTGGTATTATGACAAATTAACATTTATTGCACTTCTCCAAAAGTAGAAGTAGTGTCTGAAAATATGAGCCATTACAAATACAGTTACATCCTATATTGAGCCTGGTAGTAGTAGTAGTAGTAGTAGTAGTAGTAGTAATATTAGTAGTAGTAGTAGTAGTAGTGGTAGTGGTAGTTGTAGCAGTAGTAGTAGTAGTAGTAGTAGTAGTAGAGGTAGTGGTAGTGGTAGTAGTACTAGTAGTAGTAGTAGTACAGTTTCGGCTTCAGACAGAAGATAGATACCACATATCCATTTGTAATAGGTTAGCAAATAGTTGCGTCCAGGCTTGGCATACATATACTTATATACGTACAGTACTGTTTCGCTATATCGCAGCTCATCAGCGCAACTAGACCAGTAACTACTTCGGAATTGAAACTCGACCGCCAAGGCGACAGCGCTTCTCACCGTTACGCTATTTGTCTGCTGCTTGAATCCGTATACGAAATTACAATGTTTTAAACAGTATTCAAACGATCTAAGCTCTATTTGTTTACACAAAGAGCATTGCTTTTTACGCTAGGAACAGTTCCTTCTTTCGTCCCCCAATATGCTCAACCCAGGATAGGCAGAATTTATAGTCATCCACATAAAGTACTGTTTCGCTGTATCTGAGCGCAAATTGCTACTTCTTGACAGAAGCTTGCCATCTTTTCGGGTTGATGTAGAGCGTCCAGGCGCAGGCAGATGGCTCTTCAAACCAGCTACACTCTTGCAATATTGTTCAGAGTTGACAGGGGAACTTGCCAGTATTTAGTGTTGCTTGTGATGGGACTTTATTATGTATCTTTGAGAGTTCTGACCAAACACTTGCTGAATTAGACGAAACCAGAGATATTACAGGAATACTTGTGTGGTCAGGGAAGCAGTCCAGCCTGATATAATAGTTTGTCATGTGTGACATTGTGTAACCTCACCTGATTTACGAAACCGGGGTTAGACAAAAAAAAAAAAAAATCTGCCACGGTTTGTTTATTTCAGTTCCTGGTGCAATTTGACAGAAATTGCGGATTCATCCAGCTTTCTAAGGGCACGTTTCAATACATGTTTAAAACGCTTTTCCCCAAGTTTTCTGCATCTTTTTGTGAATATTTCTCTCCATTTATTTCGATCAGCAGTTCTGAACTTCCTAGTCGTTTATAAAAATCATAATCAACTTGAGATTAATCCTCAATACATTCTTAAACATTTTCGTAGGTTTATGCTGCGGTCTCTTTTTTATGAAAAGCTTACCATAAAACGGTTGTTTCTGTATTATATTATCTTTCATCCTCAGTAAGCGCCCCATCGAACCATTACAGCAGTTAGATTGTTCTACAGCAGTTACATTGTTCATGGACACACACACACACACACACACATATATATATGTATATATATATATATATTTATTTGTAGTCATCGACATACAGTCCTATTTCGTTGTATCACAACTTATCAGTGCCGCTAGACTAGCACCTCTCCCAAGCCGGGGATTGAACCTAGAACCATCACGTTGACAGTCAGCAGTTCTACCGATCGACCCACGGGAGCGGCGCCCGTAAATTATCTCGCCAAATGTCTATTTAAACGAACATCTATCCACTACTAGCAAAAGTACTCGTCGTTGACTGGGTTCAAAAACAGCCTACAGAAAATGAACTCTGATTTATGAAAGTATGATAGGTTATGAAAAGGAAGAGTTGTAAAGAGATAGCTTCGAATTTGGGGGTATCAAAACCAAAGCAAAATATGATGAAAGTAAAAATAAAATAGATAACCCCCATAATTTATTATACCATACCTGTTCACATTGGAACACTTATCACAATATTCTGTGGATCTATATTTAAAAAAAAAACCTTGTTAAACTTTGTGATATATTTCTATTCTATAAAGGTCAGGCGCGAACGAACACCCCATAATTTTATTATACCATATTTTTTCAAACTGAAACATAATTATCAAAGTATACTTACGCAGATAGATATGAAAAGTATTTATTAAAGTGTGTGCCTATTCCCATTCCATGGAGGTCATGCGCGAACGCAGACCCCACAATCTTATTATACCATCCCTATTTAAGTTAAAACATACTTATCAAAGTATTAATATGTACATCTATATCAAAAACACTTGTAAACGTTTTCTTTTAATTTTAAAATTTTTCATTTCCATACGTTGTGGACCAGCCGCGTACGCAGACCCCACAATTTTAATGAATCAGCATTATGCCATATCACACACACCTATTCCTGTGTCTCGATACATCTTCTATCATTATACGTGATCAATTGTCTATAACAGTCAACCATATAGGAGCCTATTCGTGAAAAGACACACACACACACACACACACACACACACACACACACACACACGCGTTCAGCTTTATATTGTAGATATATATATATATATATATATTGTTTACAGAAAGTTTCATACGGGAAAAGCCATCTCAATCTAAAAACTTTCTGGGAACAATGTGTAAATACGCCCTTAGTTTAGGATTTTCCTTATAATTGAGCACTGTGTTGGATTTCTTCCCCCCTCCCCCCAAAAAAAAAACTAATTATATATATACATATATATATATATATATATATATATACGCACAAACACACACACACACACACACACATATATATATATATATATATATATATATATATATATATATATATATATATATATATATATATATACGTATTATGTAACCATGATATTTTTTAAATCGTATTTTCAAATTAAATTCAAGTTGTACGGTAACTTTTTGATTGAAAGATATAAATACAGAAAGGTTACAAAATACCCCCTCCCCATGTCAATAATAGCTTTCTAAAATTATGATTTCAGCACGCTTACAAAAGTGCATAAGTACCATTCATATTCCAATTCACATGATTAATGAAGCGCAATGAAAACGTTTTTACATCTTCAGAGCATGTCTATGATAATAGAGCACATCTCAAAGCTAAATATATATTTACATTTTTTTTTCAGAACATCTTATCTTGTCTCACAGGTGTTTTGTTGAATGGCAGACGATCACTAAACAAGTCACTATACCTAAAAAAATAAAACCTGAAACTGTTTTTTTTTTTTTCTTCGAGGAATGTATAACCCATTTCTAATGATAAAGAGATTAAACAAAAAGTAG
>NC_136506.1:105017912-105055412 GCF_053919585.1 Euprymna scolopes
TCGTCAAGATTCACAAAGTTGTGTCAAAGGTGTGTGTACTCACCGCGCGTGTTCGTTGAACTTTTATTAGTTATTACAAATTTGCTTTAGTTCAAAATGGTGACAGGGCTCTTCTTCAAAATACCTTGAAAAACTAATTTACTGCTTTGGAGAAGTATGAAAAATATCGGACTAAGAGAATTTCAGAATAAGAGAATTTCCGAATAAGAGAAAGAACAGAATAATAGTGACGGTAAATGGTTAACGACACGGGCTGGACACCGTAGTGCAACAAGTTCGAATTCAGTTCGTTCCACATAAACGATTTCACTGAACCTACGTTTTACTTCATGTTCGCAGTGGAAGTGAATAAAATAACGAAGTGATAGCGACGTAAACGGAATTGCTTTTCGATTTTTCTCGGGGACTCAAGATGAAATTAAAGAAACTTAGAAATATACATATTAATGTATTATTGGAATTCTTAGAGAGATCAATAATTTTTATATTTATTTATTTATTTGTGGAGTGTTATCCTCATCTGCATAGTCGTTGTTTCGGAATCTGCAACACTGCGCAAAAAAATAAATTTAAGTTTTTTATTACATTTTCACCCGAAAGAAGGGACATTGCCACTTTGATGCAGGGGGCTATTATCAGGGACATAAGCTACAGGGGTACTATGTGGGGAGTTGGGCAGCAAGATGTTGGTTCACGTTACACGTGAACTTCTGCATGTCAATACAGTTGGGGAAGCAGGAACCCGGAAGGAAATTCCAAAGTCTAGCAGTTCTGGGGAATAAACTACTGGAGTAGAAGGCTCTCTTTCATCTAGAGATATCTACTGTGAAGGGGTGGAATTTAGCTGCTTGTCGGGTTTGTCGGAGGTATTTACGTCGAGGGGGTACAAGTGCTTGCAGTTCGTCGGAGCATTCACCATTAAGTACTTGTAGAACAGACAAAAGTATACTACATTTCGTCGATGGGACAGAGGCTGAAGCTTAGATGACAGTTCAGGACCTATCTGGTTGGCGACTCTCTTTTAAACCTTGTCTAGGAGCGAGAGACTAGTAGCAGATGCATCATCCCAAATATGACAACAATACTCCATACATCGGCGAATGGTGGTCTTATAGAGGTACAGGGTACTTTCGGGTGTTAGTAGCCTTCTAGCACGGAAGAGAGAACTTACCTTCTTCGCAGCGCTCCTGACAATGCACTCAATATAATTGTTCCAACTCATGTTTCCTGTGAACGTTAGGCTGAGGAGTTTAAAAGATATACTTTCAGATAAAGAATCTTTGGCCATTGCTATTGGTGGTAGAGAAGGTTTCTTGTAATAAATAAATAAATAAATAAATAAATAAATAAACAAATTACTAATCTTTAAATTATTTTATAAGAAAATATGTAATTCGGTACGAACCAGATAAGAACAAAAAAAAACAACTTGAATTCATAAGACTTAAAATTAAACCTTGATCGCCCTTCTGGGCTCGTGGATACATGTGTTAAATCTATGCGGTGCCAAATGAGCACTTTTTTTACATGGGAGTCGCCAATTATCAAGGCCCGGAAGCCACTCGGGGATAAGGATTATTGCGTGTACAGTAATCAATGGGATAGTATCGTAGTAATTGTTAGTATTGGAGATTTGATAAAGTGTCTTACTTAAGGGGGCGGTTCATCAGGAATTTGTTTATGTTGGACTTGAAGACATCCAAGTTGTAGTCAAGTGGGAAACAGGCAAACGGAAGAGAGTTCCACAGGCGTGCACTTCTGAGAAAGAAGCTTTGTTCGTGTACTCTACCTTCTGATTTAGGCACAGATAAATAATGGGGAAAATTATTGACAGTGGTTTCAGCTAGACGCGTTGACGAACGGGGGGACCAAAAATTGTAGCTCGGAGGAGCACTTGTCATGGAAATAATGATAAAACAAAGACAGGCTCACAAAGTCTCTTCTGTGTCTGAAGATAATGGTTTCAATCCTACCCGAAGCCGGCCAGAGGATTAGTTAGCGAAAATGTAGTAAGAAGACAACTATGGATGACAGTAATTACTAAGGATACAGTTAAGAGACTGTCGCGTTTAACCACCTGATGAAGGCCAAATGAATACTTGGCGGAAACCCCATGAAACAACAACTATGAAGATCAGAATAAAAGTCGTCAAATAAATAAATAAACATAAGAAAAATACGGTGATATTAACTCATATGCAGCAAAATAATATAAAAACAATATCAAAATAATATCAAAACAATATCAAAATAATATCAAAATAATATCAAAACAATATCAAAATAATATCAAAATCATATCAAAACAATATCAAAATAATATCAAAATAATATCAAAACTATATCAAAATAATATCAAAACAATATCAAAATAATATCAAAATAATATCAAAATAATATCAAAACTATATCAAAATAATATCAAAACAATATCAAAATAATATCAAAACAATATCAAAATAATATCAAAACAATATCAAAATAATATCAAAACAATATCAAAATAATATCAAAACAATATCAAAATAATATCAAAACAATATCAAAATAATATCAAAATAATATCAAATCACTTAATATATAACATATTTAACGATTTTGAACGGAAAATGTTTTATGGTAATATATCTCCACAAAAGCTGTTTAACGGATCGCCGCCATTCTTTTTATATTAAAAAGGAACCGTTCGTCTTTGATGAACCTTCTTCAATGCAAAGCGCATATTAAACAAAATGTCATTTGCATCGATTCTATACTTAAGTGATTGAAGAATTCCCATTTGCACACGAGTCAGTGAAAAGCAACTCGAATGATTTGCATTTCAAAGAACAGCTTTTTATAATTGTCTTTTTCCTTTTTATTCACATATTACTTGATAAAAGAATTCGCATAAAAAAATATTAGTCTTCCAAACTGGGAGTACCGAAAATCTCAGGTGACATCTGTTTCTCAAATATTTACGAGTCGACATACGTTACTCACTAGCTTTAAACATAGGACACCAAATACTCTATTACTAGCAGGTTAAAGGCGCCGGCTTTGCCCGGTCGTAAAATTCGCTTAAATATATTTTAATTTGTCGTATATATTATTATAGAAAATAATATATAATTTTATAATATTATGCATATATTTTACATGTATAATATTTATATCAAAAGAAAAAAAATAACGAATCTGCATACATTAAAATATAATATTTAAACGTACCTTACGACTTTTCAAACTCTATAAGATAATATATAAAACTAGTAGTTCAGCCCGGCTTTTCTCGGGTCCTTTTTACTGTTTATAACTTCATGTGCATATGCATATATAGATATTGAAAGGGTTGACTCATTTCCAGGTAACCTATATCTAAAATTAAGACCAAAAATTGACGGAGGCGTTTGGTAGACTCTGCAAAAGTAAATTCTTTCAATTCTGACACCTTGGCAGCTAAATTTTTGCCTAAAACTAATTAAAAAGCTTGCACCATGAAAAATTCCGCAAATATAATCGCCCGCTTTTCTCTCTAATTACGATTTATTCTTTTCTTAATCACCACAATCCACAAATACCCCCAATAAAAACCTTCTAATCTTCCAGAAAAATTCTTCGTCACAATCATCTTATAACCCCTAAATCCTTTCTTTAAATATTTATGCTTTATTTTTGTTAATACAGCCCATAATTTCCCTAAAGCATATCCACTAAATCTACACGACCTTACCCCCTTCACTGCACTAATTTTTTATTTTTGCAGAGGTAAGTTGTCATGACAACCAAATCATCATTCTCCCTTACTGCACAGCGTTTGAACTGCCTTGACATTAGGCCAATACCCTCCCTAAACTTTGAATGAACTAAATCCACCGCGTGATAATATTTCACATCACTTTCTTTTTGGATATACTCACAGACCAGACATCTTCATCTGTGCCTATCCACTAAGATATTTATCATTTGGCCCGTTTATACTCTCCAACAATACTATAAACATGGATATTTTCTTTCTACCACTTTCTACGATACATCTGATTTTGGTTGGTTGGTTGGTTGGTTGGTTGTTTTTGTTTTACGGTATATCAACCCTTTTCGGGTTATTTAATGCCGAATCCAAAGATTTTGAAGAAAAACATTTTTCAATAGAATATATTTGTTGTTTTCACGTCGGTTTCTATTTAACCCATAGTTGGGACCCTAACAAGTACTACCACTCCGGGTCAGAGTGGACCTGGGAGCAATGGTAATTAAAGGGTGGCTCCACACTCCCCAAAGCCCACAAACTGGATATAGTTTAAGTTCATATCCAGGACCCCCATCGAGGGACTTTTACCCTCTGCAGGGAGGCAATCGGCGTATTCTAATGCCCCACCGACAGGGCCTCTGATTTTGGATTCAATAACGATGGAAACACATTTTTTACCCAATCCAATCTGTTTATTTGTTCAACATCTCATATTCAGTGTAGTGTGATCGTTTTACTACTTAGTTACTTAAGAGGCAAATTTTTTATGCGTTTTGCTTTTTTTTAAAAATTTTATTATTACATTTTCCACCCAAATAAACCATATACCCACTTTGATGTAGTGGGACTACTATCAGGGACATAAGTTCCAGGAGTACTATGTAGGGAGTTTAGCAGCAAGATGTCTGTTCACATTACACTTGAACTTCTGCATGTCAGTACAGTTGGGAAAGCAGGAAATCCTGCCGTTCTGGGAAAGGAGTTATTAGAGTAAAAGGCCTTACATCTAGGGTTTCAACAGTGCTGTTTGTCGGATTTGTCGGGGGTATTTTCGTCTAGGGGATACAAGTGATTGTAGTTCGTCCAAGCATCCATCATTAAAATACTTGTAAAACAAGCAGATGGGTGTAATATTTCGTCGGTGGGACAGGGGCTGAAGTTTAGATGACAATTCAGGACCTATTAGGTTGGAGACTCTCTTTTGGACCCTGGCCAGATGTGAGAGACTAGTAGCAGATGCCCAAGTATAACAGCAGTACTCTATACATGAGAGAATGGTGGCTTTGTAGAGGTACAGTATACTTTCAGGCGTAAGTTATTTCCTAGCACAATAGAGAGAGACGACCTTAGCAATGATCTCAATGTATCTATTCCAACTCATGTTTCATGTGAACGTTAAGTTAATGCCTTCTTTTTGACGAGAGGGAAAGTATTCTCTGAACAACCACGGAATTAGGACTTTAATCTCTATTTCTGTTTCCCCCAAAAATAAATATGTGTATAACTATTGCTTAAGTGTTTCTGAACAAATTTTATTAAACAACCTATT
Organism: Euprymna scolopes; assembly: GCF_053919585.1. Taxonomy (NCBI): domain Eukaryota; kingdom Metazoa; phylum Mollusca; class Cephalopoda; order Sepiida; family Sepiolidae; genus Euprymna; species Euprymna scolopes. Next base: position 105,023,192 of record NC_136506.1, read on the forward strand.
TACTTATATATATATATATATATATATATATATATATATATATATATATATATATATATATATATATAGTTAGTTAGATAGATAGATAGATAGATAGATAGATAGAAAGATAGACACACACAATACTTGTTGTCTGTTGGAATAAAAAATAAAATCGCGTTTCTTTTAATTTTTAGTCTTTCTTTTTTATGTACTGTGTGCATGCGTGTATGTGCGTACTTATATGTATATGTATTAAAAACGGACGCGGTGCCTTCTCATTGGTTATACCTCCTCCTCCCCATTCTTCATTTTCTTTTCCCCCTTTCCCCGTGTATGATAATCAGTTTCACTAAAAGGATGAAGACTAAAGGATTGATCGAAAATATGTACTTGTAAAAAAAGCTTAATTTTTCTAAATAATATTAATTTGTATTCCTACACGTCACCCATAGAAAACGAATAAAGAAAAGTTATACATTTTATACTTGTCGTATTCTGTTTCATACATTTTAATATATATATATATATATATAAGCCTATGTATTCATATATATATATATACATATATATATGTTTGTGTATATGTGTAAAAAGTAAGAATTTATATATATGATTGACTCAATAAAGCATCATTATTATTAGTTTTCATAATCGATCATGTATATATATATATATATATATATATATATATATATATATATATATATATATATATATATATATATATATTTGGAATCATGAAGATAAAAACGGAGAACATCGTATCGTATATTTCCGTATGAGTTCAATTATTTCATAACCATTTGGACGAATTTAAACATTATATTATATTAAATATTCCAAAAGTAGCTACACTTCAGACACTAAAATACATTCGTCATAGATATTAATGAATATATTCATAGTTGCTATTTTAAAAGGTCAAGTAGTTTGAAATCGCCTCTTTCCTCATCCATTTATTTTATTTATTCATTTATTTTATTTAGTTTTTTAATGTAATTGTGTAAATATTCCACTCTCGTATTTCTTACTTTTTAATGATACTTCTGCAATTTGTTTTTTTTTATGCTCATTTAATCTTTGAATAATTATTTCTTTGCTTTCTGACTTATTTTATTGATTTGTTCCCCAAATCCAAAACTACACCTTTTATTTTCTGTTTATATATCTAACTAATCATTTCTTAATTTGCCTTAGTTCTGTATAAATATTCATATATATATATATATATATATATATATATATATTCTGTATGTATTCATATATATATATATATATATATATATATATATACATATATATATACATAATTTACTCACATAAACTTAATATACGAAAGTATAGATTTATGCGTAAACTTTAAATATTTACTTCAAAAGTGCTCAGTACGTAGGTAGAGCTGGTTAGTAATTTATAAAATATATATAGCGATCAAGCTACACTGACGCATAAGCCTGAGGAGTCCTAGAGTGGATGAAACGCCGAATATTCAGTGCAGCTTAATCGCCATATATATATTATATATATATATATATATATATATATATATATATATATATATATATATATATATATATATATATATATATACGAAAGCATATGCGTTTGTTACATGATTTTACAATAATATTTAAATAAGACAATAATTTGCAACTTTACAATAAATTATTTAGAGGTTTTTAAATAATCGAAATTGGAACGATGGGAAAAACATATTTCTTAAAATTGCTGATGGCAACTAAACATTTGTGCATTTTATGCATATGGGCCGATCTTCAGTTGAATAAAAAAAGGAAAGATGAAACTTTTACAAGTGATGATATATTTACGGTCGACGACATCCGAAGACCTACTTATATACACGTGCTTATATCCATGTACTTACATCTTACGTACATCCATGTACTCACATCCAATTCACTCGTGCGCTGTGTATCATGTTTTGCGTATACATTCCAACTGAGATTACTTATCTAGGATGACGGAGAAAATATATTTGCCGGTGTGTTTGATGCCGGTATGTGTACGAAGACGAGTCTAACTTCAAAGCGCTTTCTTCTTGTTTTCTTTTCTTTTGCTTTGCCATGATTTGGCATTACTAGCTGTTGAGGTTTCCATATATTAAACTATTCAAGTAATTTTTCTTCTTTAAATATGTTAAAGTTACCAACGTCGATATATCTTATTTCAAATAACTTTCATGAAAATAACACACACATACACACATATAATCACGCACACACACATACACACACACACATATATATATATATATATATATATATATATATATATGAACATAAAAACGTACACAAACATGTATATATATATATATATATATATATATATAGTCGGGTTCCTGTTATATTTAGGTCTTATTAGTATTGTTTTTGTATTATTGTTTTTATTACTCTGTTTCTTTTTGCTGTTATATTGTTCGTTGTTAGGACTTTTTAATAGTGATGCTTAGAGAGTCTTATTAAGAGAGAGTCTTATTACAAGTGATGTTGTGTCTTAGAGAGAGATGTTCGTGTTATGAAGCGAGATTCATATATATAAAATGTTCATATTTAGAAGTGTAGAAGCTCTTTGAGTGAGGAGATAGTGTTGAGACATTCTTAGTCTTATCGTGTATGTAAGATGTTTATGTAAAGACATTTTAAACCACATGATATACAAGACATACAATAACAATTTTTACTTTACCTTTTGGTAGAATTACAGCACAAAGACGACGTTTATAAAAACACATGATGGGTTTATTTCTTCTCCAGACCGGTCGTGGTTTTCTGAGTCAAGAATTCAAAGCTTCACATTCTAAGTTTCAAAAGTGACCTCTCGCTTCTAGACGTTCGAATCCCAACTGCAGACTATCGTCTGTCGTCCTCAAACTATCTTCCAGTTTCTCCCTGTTTAACTCTAAAGTTTCTTACTATATCGAGAACTTCCCATTTTCCATGACGTCATACACATGTTAAAACATGTGTCTTCTTTCACGTGTTCTGGAAATGCGTGTCCAAAACTTTTTCCTTTGTTTACAAAAGGAATTTTAACCTATATTCCCAGTAACCTATATTTCCAATATTTTAAAAACATGTTTATTAAATTATCCTATAGTTGCATTCCTCAATTGAATTTTCATAACAGAATTGACATCGCACATTCTTTTCTTGAAACTATTTTATCTCTAAGCTAAACAATGGTTTGTTTTCACATTCCATTGCTAATTCTCTCTCGTAATCTATTTCTACACCTAAATTACGAGGTTCGAATTTCGTCTATGCTATTTTATTTTCATTTTAACTAAATCTCTCTATTTTTATACTTACATGAAAAGGGGACATCCCTTATCATGTAACACTCCGGCGATCAATCGAAATCGGGAATGGAGGAAAATCGGAGCTTTTAGAGGTATCGGAATCGGAAAAATTGTGTATATTTTACTATGCTAAATACGATTTCTTTAATTATCTTTTGCTTTTATTTTTCATTCATTCATTTATTTATTCATTTATTTGGCAAAAATAAACGCACAAGCTGTTATATATGGACGAGGTTGGATCTCGGTAATTAGAGAAACAAAGTAAATTAAGTTTGAAAATATATTTATTAAAATAAAAGGCTAGAATCGAACCCAGTAATCACAAATTGAAATTATTGTAACATATTGTAATCCTAGGAATATGGAGCAATTGTACACTGTGTTTAGAAATAACTTAATATATTACTTTTAGTAGACTTAGGAAGATGAACAATTCACTTTAGGAATTTTCTTTGTATTGCCAAAATGCGTGTTGAAAACCTATATATTATGTAAACCAACGTGAACAAATATTCACATGTCTGAGCACGTTTTGACGTCACAAAGACAGATAGTTCAATATATTCAGTTAAGAGGGATTACTCATTGCAGTCAGAGAGTTGAGTAACACAGTCGAGAGTCACGGAAGAGAGGAGAATTGGGTTAGCTAAAACTAAAAAGAGAGACCAAACAATGTAGAAATGTTTTATTTTTTGTGATTAGTCTTCATTAAAAAACGTTGTATTTAACAGCCATTCCAAAGTTTTAAATTTCTACGCTAAGTATGTTCAATAGATCTGTCCACGTTAACTCTCCTCTACTATAAATAATGAACTCAACAAGTAATTATAACCGTCGCAGTGTATCATCCTCTATTATTATCTGTGTACTCCGTTATGTGTCGTCTGCGATATGTACACCCGCTACACAACACCTGTCGAATCGGTGCGCATAACCATGGGACTCCTCGAGGGTGAGGAGAAAACGTAAACAGCCTGCTTTATCATGGTAATAAATAAATAATCACAACAACAGGGTCCTTAAACGACACGAAAAATTGCAAACCGAGTTAAATAGAAAACAAACAAACAAACCAATCAACAGGATAAAAAGAGGTACAAATTAATTAAATGATTAAAAAGGTTTGACAAAGAGAAAAGATAATAATAAATAAAAATATACTCACAGAAAAATAATGTATTTAAAAAAAAGAGACGATATGCCACGAAAGAGAAAAAGAGAGAAAAGAAAAAAGTAAACACAAAAATAATTAAATCGAATGGTTATAAAGTTCATCGGGTGGATTCGCGTAAATTCATTGATTAAATGCTATGAAATCGTGTTAAAAACTTACTGTTTTGAGAATTGTGTCAATTGTTGGAATTGTTTAATGTCATCTGTCCAATCGAATTCGTAGAAGTAGCAAAAATCTAATTTAACAACGTTTTGTTACTGTTTGTGTTAAAAATTGTTATTTTTTTGGAAATTGGGTCAAATGTAGGAATTATTTAATGTCTTCTGTCAAATCAAATTCGTAACACTGGCAAAGTCGTCAAAATGTACTTTTAATAACGTAGTAAGAAATGAATGCACTTTTCATTTTCAAGGATGTCAAGAAGAAAATCATTTTTTTTTGTTAATATTGAATGTTGAGTTTATATCGATATATATGTATATATCGATATATATGTATATATTATATATATGTGATGACTTAAATGTTTTGTGTTCCAATGTTTTTAACAGACTATTTTTTGTTGTTGTTGCTGTTGATTTGGGGAGAAATTTTACAAACCGATTTTTACTGTGAATATTTATTGTCTGAATTGTAAAGAAATATTGTTGATTTTTTTTTAAATTTATATGTAAAATATATTGAATTTTGTCTCAGGAACTCAATGATAATAATTAAGTAGGTAGAAATAAAACGATAAAAATAGGTTTTAAAAAATTTTAAACAATGATTAAGACGAATGGTTGGCTTATTAATAATTTATAATTTTAAAGAGTGGATAAGAGTAAGGTTACGTAAACAGGTATTGATGAGAGTATTTTGGGAAGTGATAAGCCAAAAATAAGAGTTTTTAACCATACTCTTTTAGAAAGGAATGTTATTTTCTAGATTTCAACCCAATAATGGGGTGCACCTGTGAGAAAAAACACAATCCACTCTGGGATATTGTGTGCTTAATTATGGCAGGCTGCGAATACCGGATTCGAGTCGTTCGTAATTCTCGCGACAATAAATTAAAAATGTAGACGTTGGAAGACACGAGAGATCTTTACGTTCATAGGTGATAAGGGATTAGTACAAGGGCAAATCACTCAGATTAATTAGAAGGGAAAAATAAAATATACGTAACACGAATATTAATGTGAAGTGGCAACTTTTGGTTTGCGTGTTTGTTTTTGTTTTACGGCATATCAACCCTTTTCGGGATATTTAATGCCGAATCTAGTGATCTTGAAGAACAATTTTTTAATAGAGTATATTTGTTTTTTTTTTTTAAATCGGTTTCTATTTAACCCATAGTTAAGATCCTAACAGGTACTACCACTCCGGGTCAGATTGGACCTGGGAGAAAAATGGAAATTAAAGGGTGGCTCTATACTCCCCCAAAGCCCGCAAGCTGGGGCCTCACCATCGGATATAGTTCAAGGTCATATCCAGGACCGGTCACTTATGAGGTATGAGGATTAGGTGTAAGAATTGTTGATGGGATTCATGTGTTTGGGTATCATGAGCTTTCTGAGTGTTCACAAACCGTTCGCTTGCCTATTCAAGCAAGGGTGATATTAGTTACTGGTGATGTATTTAATGGGGAACGTGTCGCAAAAACTTTTGAACACAGCAGACGTAAATTGAGTTCAATTGTCGCTCAAGATGCAGTCTACTACACTGAAATGAGCAAACAGTTGATTTAGGAAATTTATTATTGTCCCAGTTGTAATTCTTTTGCACCTTAATACCTCAAGCCACTTAGTATAGCAATCGACTACGTTTAAGTAATAGTCGAGCGGATCTGCAAAGTCAATATGAATTCTAGACCACGGTTTGTCAGTCTTCCGTCAGGGCTTTAATGGTGGAGATTTTTTGCAGCGAGGGCGCAAACTGTGTTAAAGCCTATCGTTTCCACTATGACCAGTAGACGTCACTTCTCATTAAACTCTTCATTCGGTTTTTTCCAGGGTGCCTTGGATTTGGCGTACGTTGTCGACAACATGGGCCCATCTTTCTAGGGAGAAACGGTTGGTGTTTCTCGCGGTCCTAGCAGTAGCTAGATTAGTGGCGTGGGTTACACGTCCTAAATAGTTCATGGGGTTGGATATGTTTCGGATCGAGATCTGGTCGCTTACTTTAAGCATCAACTGAGATTGGAAAAGATTACATCGTATAGACGTTCATAGGAGATGGGGGCACAACACAAGCTTGTACATCCGACGAGACGCTAGGTTTGAGTTTGTTTTCCTGCCCTAGAAATATTCATCTAGCGGTGCTAAGGTTTTGCTAAACCCAGCCCCAGCAAAGTATTGATAGATGAGGATAGTAAGGTTGAAAACACTTTGAGTGGAAAAACTTTCTTAGGTTCTAGGTTTAGCTGAGTATCAGACTCGATCCTGACCCCATTTTTCTTGTTCATCGGCGGTAGGAGAGCGTTCAAAGATGCCCAGTCTAGCCTCTGTTTTGACACCGGATGGATTGCCCCTATACGTACATTATCTTGGATGACGCCGACCAATGTCCCCATCTCCATCAATTTTGTGTTTGAAATTTCGCTCATATATATATATATATATATGTATATATATATATATATATATATATATATATATATATACATATATATATATATACTTTTGTTTGTACATATTATTGTTGCTTGTATGTACATGTTTTTCTTTATGATCTTTTTAAAAATTGTAAATATAATTCCAACTCATAAGTCGGGGATATGTGAAGTAGGTAAACGCCATGAAAAGAATAAGGTATTATGGTGTGAGTGTCTTAGTTTAGGGAAAAAAAAAGTTTTACAAGACCTAAAAAAGTAATTACATTGCTCCCGACCCCTAATCTTAGGACCCCAAATGGGGCTCTGGTAGTAAATAATGCAAGATCCGAGGCCAAGCACTAAATAAAATTCCTCCACCTTCAAGTTATGTACCCGTCTTTCATCAATGTATGAGAAACCCTACACACTGAGCGAATTACTATTTATTTGGATACTGCCAGAGTGCCCCCTTCTTGGGGGGAGCAGCTTTTCCCCCACATTAAAAACGGCCTTCCTGTGAAGTTTAACAGTGTTTAAAAGAAACGCTATTTCAGCAAGTCATCTTTTGGATTGACTACGTTAAATTTGAACGTTTAACACTTCCTGTCCCGTCATGGAGTAGGGGCAAGACGTCAGGTTTTCTTTAACTTGCTTTTCCGCTACGCGTCACGGGTTCAAGCCTGTCTACTCACAATTTTTTTTTGTACTTAACAAACACCTCCAAACATCCGCACAACGCCGGGAACCCCTGCTAGTATTTGATAAATCTACGAGTGTAAATGCAACTGTGTAAGCGTGCACAGGGTTTCCAGTTATATGGGACCCCCCCTGGAGCCCTACCTCCCTTGGTAGGTGTGAGCGGCATAATCCATCAACACCTTCACTCCATGATGAGTTATCCTGTCAAATTTGGTAGCTTGACATAAAATGGTGTGAGCGTTTATAGGGTGTTCCCCTTGGGGCCTACAACTCGTTAGTAGAGGGTGAATTTATCATACCGGTTGAGTTACTTGATAATTTAAATCATTTGATGCGTTTAGTTAAGTATAATAATAAACAATATTTTGTACAGACAAACACACAGACGTTGAGTTATATATCTATATATATATATATATATATATATATACATATATAAATATATATATACATATATACATATATATATACATATATAAATATATATATACATATATAAATATACTATATATATATATATATATTTATTGGACAATGTCTAAATATTGTAATTTCACTACCAATTAAAGCGACAACCGAATGGCTTAACCGTTAGAAGCACCAACTGTCGTTTGGGCGGTCGAGTTTCGATCCTGGCTTGAGCTAGTTGTTTGGTTAGCAGCACTGATGAGCGTTATACAGCGAACAGTACTGTACGTAAATGACTATATATATATGTATATTTATATGGTCAAATTTTAATCTTTAGACTGTCAATTGCAATCTGAATCAAGGTTTAACAAGATGTTATTTCATGTCTAGGCCACTAAAACAGTTTTTACTTTTTCCATCATTAATCCGACAGAAGTCTATTGTTCGGCTAAGCTCAAAAGAATCTTTAGACAAAGCGGATTAAAACTTTTTTTACGTGTCTTTTCAAAAAATGAGAAAACTGTCAGTTTGTCAGTAAAAAGGTAATTGTTTGTTTCTGACTTCTTGATATATCACAAAAACCAACTAAACCACTTTCTCCTTTTTTTAATGCGTCTGCGAATTGATTGGCAACCTCTCACAATAAAAAAAGATTAAAACAGTCATGACCCAGCGCAAGACTGTTTAACAGAAAAACAGTAAACGCGATATTATCCTTAATTTCAAAACATCCATATATATATATATATATATATATATATATATATATATATATATATATATATATATATATATATATATATATATATAATAAAAAATAAAATTAAATTTACCAAAATGATCCAAGACGGTAAAATTAAAATATATTATAAATATTTAATATTTATGAAGTTATCACAGCCAGATGTAAAACCTCGATAAAACCTAATATGAGATAGAGCTTTTAATACGAGCAAACAGTTAATAAAACATGTTAAAAACACTTGTAAATGAGTTAAAACATATTTAATCTGAAAAGGAAACACTAGACAAGTGGATAGCCCTTAATCCGCGGAGTTTCGAAGAAATAATTTCCTTCTCATCAGAGGGTAGGAATTAGCAAAATGCAGGATTGGATTTTATTTGTGCAAATGGAAATTCAATTAACTTTCTTGAAGTTATATATTTGAATTTTACCGTCACTGGATTATTTATCTTCCACCAGACTATCCATTCACGTGTAATCACTTTTTCCTCACAATATTCCCTCTGTTTCACTTTTTGTTATCAAGACTTTTGGTTTACTTGTTGTTTCATCAGATACTTTTGCATGCAAAATCCGATCCCGCATTTTGCTAATTCCTACCCTCTGATGAGAAGGAAAGTATTTCTTCGAAACTCCGCGGATTAAGGACTATCCATATATCTAGTGTTTCCTTTTCAGATTAAATATGTTTTTACTCATTTCAAAGTGTTTTTTAACATGTTTTATTTACTTTTTGCTCATATATATATATATATATATATATATATATATATATATATATATATATACGCTAGCAGATGTACCCGTCGTTTACTGGGTTCCAAAACAGCCTACAGAAAATGGACTGTGATTGATGAAAATATGATAGGTTATGAAAAGGAGGGGGTGTAAAGAGGTAGGTTTTGATACTCAAAAATTTTACCCTAAGCAAAATATGATGAAAATAAAGATAATTTTCGCGAAAATTTATTATTTTATATCAACTTTGTTTCCATTCGTAGCAAAGAGTGACCAACAAAATGATGTTTTGTTACAAAGAGAAAATGTTATATATTTAATAATATAAATATACAAGAAATAAATGTTACCATAGTCAATAAAAGTTACTTTTATTGTAGAAAAGTTCATTGGTTTGTATTTTTAATAGTTTGTAATTTTTTTTTTTTATTCATGAACCGGTTTAAAAAAATCAAAATGGCAGCGACTTTTAAATGGAGAGTCCCGTTTTCAATTTGAAGGAAGGGCACCTGAGAATTCTGTGTTAACAATTTAAGAGAGTTCCATCAACGTAAGGAATATTTATAAACATATTTTAATGTTTTCCGTTATTTTATTATTGAGGACTATTCGATTATGGCATGTGTAGTTTATATAGCAATTCATGTCTATTTCGTACAAGTAGTACCCTATCCTTGGACGTACTTGGCTTTTATATAGATAGAGAATTACATCACCAGTAAGATGTCTACTGGAGCAGTAGAAGGATCCCACCATTTTTCCAGCGACCTTGGCAACAGATTTGATGTACGTGTTACATTTCAGATCAGGAGTAAAGGTCAATCCCAGAAGCTTGTTAAAACATGGAGCCTCCCCAAGACGAGGGCCATTCATTTCTATTGATGCCAGATGGAGATCAGAGCATTGATGATGTAAAGATAGGAGTTTGGTTTTAGATGCATTAAAAGTGTCCAGCCACCTCTTCCCCCATTGTACCACGCGCTCAAGATCAAAGGAGAGAGAATCAGAAAGAACTTTGTCATTTACGGCCTTTGATGTGTTCCCATAAATGGTCGTGTCATCAGCATAGATGTCAACGAATGATTTAAGTATGTGTTTAGAGAGATCATTGATGTAGATCAGGAAAAGAGGCAGGCCCAGAATGGACCATTGAGGGACACCAGCTTTAATACTGTGGGCTTCTGATTTCTGCCCATCAACTACTACTCTTATGAGCCTATCAGAGAGAAATGATTTAATAATTGAGAAAACATTTCCAGTCATACCGTAGCTGGAAATCTTGTGAAGTAGGCCTTTATGCCATACCTTATCGAAGGCCTTTGATATATCTATAGCAACTGCCCGAGAAACAATCGGGTATAGCCAACCATGTCTGGATGGAGAGGGGGACCCTCGCCCCCTATGGGATGCAGTAAAAATAATAAACAGAGAAACCCACTGGAAAGTGAGAAAACTAAAAGAAACGGCTCACATGCTCGGACATAACAACCTACTGAGCAAACCAAGCATAGAGCTGAATGCAATTTGGACACCTCTGATAGAGAGAGAAACCCTTGAATAACAACATAGGTTTAACATTAACAAAAAACAACTTAGAATTGTCCTAGTGACATATGGCTGACTGGTCCTAGACGTTGTATAAAGGTTTACAGTTACCCAAAGGTGCTGAGTTCAATCCTGAACGAAGGCATTGAAAAAGTAACATTCGAAACAGAGAATCAGCAATATGTCCCAGAGCCTAGCTGGAGTCTGAACACGGTACCCCCGTAATAATAGTGAAGGGTTGGGTTCGAGACTCCTAACAAATGGTTCACCAGACTAAACCCTGATGGAGCCCGGAGGGCAAAACGGCCGAAACGTTGTGACAATAACAACCAAGATGAGGAAGTCAGTCCGACAATCTCAATCAAAAGGAAGCCTTTGTCGAGAGATTCACTAATACTATGACATAACGTTCGCACATCTGCTGTAGATCTAGCAGAACGGAAGCCATATTGCATGTCACTAAGAAGGTTATTTGTGATGAGATGGTTGCCTACTTTTTTATTTGATATGGATTCCAGCAACTTACACAGGAGACTTATTGGTCTGTACTTTGAGAGAGATGACCTGTTACCTGAATTCTTAAATACAGGACATACTGATGAGGTTTTCCAGGGTGTTGGGAAGCATTTCTCCTTGAGACAACGCTTAAACAGATTTGTAATATGAGGGTAAGTTTTGCTTGAAGCTTTTTCAACACTATAACTGGAATTTGTTCTTCATTTGAAGCCTATATCCCCAATTAAAGTCTTCATATGCTTCTATAAACTTTAATATCTAACTTCTATGGAATGGATTTTACCGCTCACTCTTTAACACAAAACTCAAAACTCATCTACAAGAATATGTCATTTTTTCTTAATCCCTTGATATTTTTAAAGATACTCCAAGGAATACATCTTTGTATCTCTTATTAGAGAAGAAGAGCCTCATACTCTCACTGGATTTCTGCAACACTAATTAATGGACATTGTTAAGTATTTTTGTTCATTTTCCTATAAACTTGTACTTTCCTTCAAAGACTCTTATGACTATCGTTTTCAAAAACTGCGCTAACCAACAAAATTAGTTTTTTTATCTATATATTCTTTTTGCTAACATCTTTTCCTCTGAGGAGAAGAGCCTATATTTGAAACTCCGTGAAATAAGTAATTTTTCTAACTATTTCTCCCATTCCTTCGTTTGAATAAAATATCGTGAATTTAATTCTACAATATAGTAACGTCTATCACTTATACTGTTTTCTGTCACTGATATTGAGCCTTTAAAATCTGGATGAGGTTGTTCTTCTATAAATATATTTCTTTATATTTATAGTTCATCTCTTTCGAATTTGAAAAGTTGTTTTTTATTAAACTTTTCTCTAACTCTGAATTTTTCTTTTATTATAAGTATCTATATATATATATATATATATATATATATATATGTATATAGTAAGTTATAAAATATATATGGCGATTAAGCTACACTGAATATTCCGCGTTTCATCCACTCTAGGACTCTTCAGGCTTATGCGCATAAGCCTGAAGAATCCTAGAGTGGATGAAACGCGGAACATTAACTGTAGCTTAATCGCCATAAATATTTTACAACTTACTAACTAGCTTTACCTGCGTATTGAGAACTTTTGAAATAAATACTTAAAGTTTACGCATAAATTTATACTTTCGTATCTTAATTTTATATGAAGTAGTTATATATATATATATATATATATATATATATATATATATATATATATATATATACTTTTAAAATCGCAAAAATAACCTATATTTCGCTGAGTGGTTTAGGGGCATAGAATAGTTTACCCTGAGGATGGTTTGTAGACATATCTCATCACATCAACGTACAAAACCTTTTTCACTAAATTCCTTTCCGTTTGTTTTTTTCATTCATGTCGGAACATGTCAGATTTTTATAGACTGAAAACCGAGACCGCCTTATTTGTTTTGGAAAATCATGCTCCATTGTTTGTTCTTTTTTTCTTGCTTTTCTTTTCTCTCTCTGATAGAATATTGATTTTCAGACGCGATTTCCGTTCCTCTATGCTCGTAAAATTTTTCGTCGTCGCTTTGCGTCAATGCTTAGCGGATACATGAGCCAGTTGAGGACGAGTAAAGTTGTGTACTTCTAAGGGGAGACGAAACGTTAGCAAAAGGAATATATAGATACATTTTTTAGGGGATAACTCGAGTTAAGCATCGCTGATATATTCGGGGATGAAAACAAAACAGCGAGATATAGATATTAATTGAATTTGTCAAACTAGTTTTTATCGTCAGTGCAATTTTTCCAACGTTTCGGTCGATGTAAACTCCGACCTTCTTCGATTTTACCTTTTCGAACACTAAAATTTTTCTGGCTAATTCGGGAATCTGCAGAGAATTTAAGACAGAACCATTTATTTTAACATTACACACGTTTTCACAGGTGGTATCATGTAAGGGCCCAACACGTTGTAGACTTTGTCTCAAAATAAAATAAAGACAAGGAATAGGAAGCAAATTACACTCGCTATTTCAGAGTTAAACAACAGACATTTATTCCTGCATCTTTAAAGTGATAGTGATCTCTGAAGTGATCCTCGGTCTGTGCACACGTTTTTTTTTTATTACCATTTTTTCTTTTTCCTGCGTTGACGTCCTCTCGCACATTGCTCGGTCATTTGCACACATCTGTCATACGCGCGTCCACGCTCTGTTACACCATGGGAATGACATGCCCGCGTTCAGTCAGCTATTACCAGGGAGTAGTCACATGCATTTTGTATTTCGAGTGACGCCCGCACTAAGGATTGAGCTTTCATCTTCCAGAAGAGTATAAACTTTGCAACTGAATTTTACTAAGTTGCCTATCCACTACGCCACGGGTGGGTGCAAATTTCTAAGTTGGACAGAAAAATATCCATGGCTGTCATGAGACACCTGAAGAAGGTCGGAGGTTACATCGACTGAAACGCAATATCGATACATTACATTATAAAGGAGAGGTTTGAAAGAAACAAATTCACAGACTTTATTCGTGGCAGTTTTATGCTATAGTTGTGGCTCTTCGCAGTTGTTTAGTTGAAAAAATAGGAGGCTTTACTTTTGATATAACCCTTGTATGACAAAGCGTGCTGAAAACACCAATTCAAAGTCATCGTTCATCGCTGGAAAAATATAAAAATTCGTCATTGAAGTCCTAACGAAAGTGTATTGAGAATGAAGGTGACTACGTAAGAAAAAAAGAATGTTTGAGACACAAGATGTCGCTCGTTCTAATCGTACTACACCAGTCTTTGAAGCTCTTTTTTATGGCTTGCAATAAGCCACAAAGAAAACAGAACAACGGAATAGAGTTTAAACAATGTATTACTGGAACAACAATGTAAAAAGTTTACAACTGAAAAGAGTAGTAAACGTCACCGAGCAGGTGCGGGTCGCTCTGGGGTTTTTATCCACACCTGGGATCAAAAGGTCTGTGGTTATATAATGGATAGAACAGTCCATTTGGAGGGTAATTTCCCCACAATATCCCCCCCTCCCAAGCTGATTTTTGCAGTTGTGAAAATCAGTATTTCTTCCTTGTGGAGCAAACAACCAAGGGGTCTGTGCGCTTCCTCTTTCTGCCGGAGAGTCTCGGTTCTGACATCCCATTTGGAGGGTCTATGTACAAAACAGTCATACACAGTTTCAATCGCCTCACTGCCGTTCTGCTCTTTTCTTAATCCTCGTAGAAGCGTTTCCTGATTTGGTTCAGGTGTCTCTTATGTTGAAACTTTGGGCCCTGAATGATGTATGTAACATGGCCGATTCTCCGTAAGATCGTGTCCTGTTCTAAAAAAAGAAACATTATTTCTAAAATGTCTAAAATACACGTTATCTCCGCTGTTAAACGGTTTCGTTGGCATTGTACAGGTTCTGTTGTGTACTTTGTGTTTGGGTAGCAGTTTATCAAATACGGATTTTATTTTCCGTCCAAACATTATTTCTGCTGGAAACCCCGCATCTGGTTAGTTCGGATTTCTCGTGATTCTGTAAACCTGCAGAAATTGCTGAAGGACCTTTTCTGTCGGTGTGCCGGACGCCTTTTGGAATGCGATTTTAAGCGTATCAACGAATCGTTCGGCCTGCCCGTTGCTACTGGCGTGGTACTGGGGTGTCGTAATATACTTGACTTGATATGTCTCGCAGAATTATCTAAACTCTGTCGAGGTTAGCTGTGTAGCGTTGTCGCTAACCAGACAGTCTGCAACCCCATACCGAGCAAACAATTCCAATAAAAAATTTGTCGTTGTTGCCGTGGTCGGTTTTTTGCATGTTAGTACCTCTGGCCATTTAGAGTAAGAGTCAACTACTATCAGGTAGTAAAAATCCTCCACAGGTCCCGCATAATCAATTTGGATCCTAGCTCATGGTTGTTCAGCCTTAAGCCAAGGTTTATATGTAATGAGTGGTGCTTTTGCAGCCAAAGCACAGCCTTTGCATCTGTTCACCTTATCGGTAATGTCTTGGTCCAAAGCTGGCCAATAGACAAAACTTCTGACCGGCAGTTCGCGGATAATATTGTTTATCATGGTTTTTACATCACTATTACTACGTAGTGCCGCGATTTCTGAATCTTCAAGAGGTTTCATTTTGGCAGAAATCAGTCCCGGTAGACGATCTGCATGGGCTAGTTGTTTTGAAGGGGAGAAATTGAATATAGCCTAGCAGAATAGTTCCCCATCTGAATAGTCGGTTCGCAGTGAATGTTGGAAGTCCTTTTTTTTAATAAAAAAATGGATATCAACGGCTTATGTCAGTTTGTAGAAAAAATATATTCCGTACAAAAACCGGTGGAATTTTGAAACTGCAAATATTATTCCTATGGCGTCTTTCTTGATCTGAGAATAATTCTTTTCCGCTGGCAAGAGAGTCCGTGATGCGAAAGCTATTTCAAGCCATCCGATATTCGATGAACCATGCACGCCTCGACGCCATATTGACTTGCTTCGCTAGCTACTATTATGTCCAACTGCGGGTTGAAATGCGCTAGGAATAGTTTTGAAGTCAGGATTCTTTTTATTTCTTGGAATGATGTCTGGCAATCTTCTGTCCACTCCCAAGCCTTATCTTTTTTCAGCAATTCATTACGTGGTGCGCGCAATTCGTGCATATTTAGGATGAACCCCTGGTAATAATTTGCCAAACCTAAAAAAAACTCTACAATGTGCTATGTTTACTGGTGCCGGCATTTCTTTAATAGCGGTCGCCCTATCTGGGTTTGGGCGTCTGTCATCTTTATTGATTATTTGACCCAGGTATTTAATTGCTGGTAAAAAGAACTCGCATTTATCTGTTTTGATCTTGAATCCATAATTTTGTATTCGACTGAATACGTGTATGATATGTTTTTTATGTTCCTCCCTACTCGCTATGATAATGTCATCAAGATGTGCGATTGCGGTGTCCAAACCGGACAGCATAGTATCCATTACTTGCTGTAATATTGCGGGTGCCACTTTGATACCAAAACCTAGTCTTTCGTATCTGTACAAACCACGCTTTTGTCGTTTACCGGAATCTGTAGGTAAGCGTCGCTTAGGTCGATCTTAGAAAAAAAAACTTGCGCCATTTAATATCGTGAACACTTCTTCTGAACTAGGTAATGGATAGTGGAAATCTTCTAAGGACTCGGTGGGTCCGGTCGCGAAGTTGGCGCAAACGCGAATTTCCTCTGACCTTTTCTTTACGTAAACTGCCGGAGCAGCCCACTCACTATATTTAGTTTTAGCCAGTATACACATGCTTTCTAATCTGTCTAGTTCCTGATTTATTTTGGTCAGGGAAGCGAACGGGACATCACGTTTCTTTTTAAACACCGGTTGTGTGCCAGGTTTCAACTTAAAATCTACAGCAATTTTTGAACATCTCCCCAAACTAGGAGTAAATAAGTTTGTGAATTATTTTTTTAAACAAGTTATAAGTTTCTCCGTTTCTGCTGGGGGTATCTATTTTCTTGCAGACTGTAGATATAAGAACATCCCAGGGACGAAACTCTTCCATGCTGTCAGAAGCGAACTGGTTCTCACTATCTTTGTAGCACATAGAATCTTATTTTTTTTTGTTTCCCCCCGTAAAGTGATGTTTGTAATTAATTCACCTTCAAAATGAATGTTTGTACCATTAACGGCCGTCGCCGTTCTGTTAGTTTTTAACATAGTCGGATTTCTAATATTTTCCACGTTTTGAGATTTATTATTGAAAGATCCAATCCACTGTCTAATTGGAATTTAATAGCCTTGCCGAAAATGTCAACCGTAACATATTGCGTAGATTTTCATCTACGACGTCCTTGGTTCTGGTTTGACGTACACAGCTTCTATTCTAAGTTTTCCTACAATGCGAACTTTTATGACGGATCTTATTGCATAAATTGCATTTTTTCGTTAAAAATTGACAATCCCTTACCCTATGTATTCCACTACATCTGAAACAAGAGCTCGGTGCTTTTAGTTTTTTTTTTTTAGTTTCGGTGGTTAGTGTTTGTGTGCCGTTTTGACGGGTTTTTTTTTCTTAGTTACATTTTTTTTATATTCGCGAATCCTGCTTCGGTATTTCTTGCATCTTTTTTTTACAATTTCTACTTTTTGACAATCCTCAGTCAATTTTTGAAGTGTGAAGTTCGGTTCATTTTCTAATTTTGTAAGGACTCTGCGCCTGGTTTCTGCATCTTTTCCCGAGCTTAACTCTTGCGCAAGCACAAGACATTTAAAATTGTCTGCTGTTAGTTCAGACAACTTAAAGTCATCACATTGTTTGTTCACTACAGCTGCGTAGGTGACAAAATCGTCATTATCGTCTTTTACCACATTCAAACATCTCCAACGCTTATGGAAAAGAGACGTTTTCGGCAAGAAAAGTTCTGTTAACAAATTTACCGTCTGAGTGTAATGATAAATCTGCTGATAAATTTACCGTCTCATTGAATGATAAATCTGCTGTTTTCCGAGGCAAGATGTAATCCACGAATTTATCATGCTCAGCCGTTTCCAATTTTCGTAGTAGAAGTCTGGTTTTCTTTTGATCAGACCAGTTGCTGCAGTCAATATTAAAAAATCTTCATAGCGCCGAAAATACGTGGCGAATAATTTTTCTCTTCCTCGTATTTAACATTGTCTATCGCGGTCCATATTGTATTCTGAGAAAATGCTGAATTGCTTTCCGCGTTCGCATTATTCTTAACAATTTCTATGAGTCACTCCTCTGTTCGTAATTGACGTTCGGCTAACTTTTTATTTTACACAGTGATCACCACTTATCAAGGCCCGGAAACCACTCAGGGATAAGGGTTATTGCAAGTACATTACGTTAGTGTGGAGATTTGATGAAGTGTTTAATTAAGGGGGCGGTTCATTAGGAATTTGTTAACATTGGACTTGAAGACATCCAAGTTGTAGTCCGGTGGGAAGCAGGCAGACGGAACAGAGTTTCACAGGCGTGCAGTTCTAAGAAAGAAGCTTTGTTCATGGAATCCGCGTTTTGATTTATGCACAGATAATTATGAACTCATCTAGGGAAGTGGACGGCCCTACTCCTGTTTCACTTAGAAATAATATGTCCGGTTTCGTCTCCTGTAATTGGGTTTCTACCTCTGGAAGGTTGGAACGTAACTGTTTTTGAACTTCCTTTTGCTGTTCCTCGGTTCGTATTTTACATTGCGCTAACTGTTTTTGCAATTCCTTTTGCTGTTCCTCGAATCGTGACTGACGCTTTGCGGCATCGATATGCAACTTGCTCAAATGTTCCAACGCTACTTTCAATTCGTCCATTTTGTTTTGTCAGCATTAGCAATTTCAAAACATTCGCTGAATTTTACAAAACCGTTTTATTCCATCTTATTTCTTCCTCCAGACAATGAAACGAACAGAAAAAAACATAAATATATAAAAAGTTCATTGTCGAAAGAAAAAAAAATCAAGTGTATATTTTTCTCAAGTGAAAAATAAAATAACGCCCGATTTTAGCAGCGAAAACCACGAGTGACGAATTTTTTTCCAAAAGTATAAAAATTTACTTTTCTAATCGCGACGAACCTTCTTGATTTTGCAAAAGTACAGCGCTATCTTTAAAAGGCGTGACGAACTTTTCTCTTGTCAACTCTTTTTCCCCCGTAATGGTCTGCATTTTTTTTAACCGTGAACCTTTCAGTTGCAAGTGTTATGTTAGACACTTCCTTAGGCTTGATAACATTTGAGTCCAACGTCGTTAGTATTTTTAGAATATTATTTCAACGCCAGTATTTTCTTTTCAATGTCAGTTTCGATTTTAGCATGCTCCTTGAATTCAATGTCGTCAGTGTTTAGTTTTTTACAACACTGTTTTTAAACGTGAGTACGTTCTCCGAATCCAATGCGGCCAGTGTTATTGCTTGCAATACGCCACAAAGAAAACAGAACAACGGAATAGAGTTTAAAAAATGTATTACTGGAACAACAACGTACAAATCTTAACACTGAAAAGAGTAGTAAACGTCACCGAGCAGATGAGGGTTGCTCTGGTCTTTAATCCACACCTGGGATCAAATGGTCTATTGTTTATATAATGGATAGAACAGTCAATTTGGAGGGCGATTCCCCCACAACACTCTTCCAATTTTAAGTTGAAAAGTATTTTGAAGCGGCCGTCGTATATATACATATCGATATGTGCATATATGTATATATTCACTAGCAAGGTAACCACGCGTTGGACGGGATTGAATGATGATTAATGAATGTTTCAGACTCCCATAGTTTTTATTGTCATTGAAATTGATTAAATAGCTCATTTTGTTTTCAATCAAATTAATTGAGTGCCTGCTCTAATTGGGGACAACCTTGAGGAAAGTTAACATGCCTCTTGTAGTGACTAAATTCACAATATATTATAATCTACATTGCACTATAGAGAACCTACTGTTGATTTTATAAAATTATTTTCATATATAATATCTTGCCTTAAAGATTAAAATGCAAACGGCAAGTATCATACTTCAATTATAGTCTAAATAGAAATACTCATTTCGAAAGCGCCCTTGTTATATCAAAGAACGTAATGTTGATTTTATATGGCAAGCATCACTGGTTCCGCGGGGATAATGGCTTGAATTTAAGTTTAAAATGAAAAGGGTCAAATATCATTGAGACATTGTGCTTTAAACAGAAACATTAATATGTTTTCATATAAAAAAGTACTTTTGATTTATGTTGGGCCTTTCAGCTTGTGTTTTATGAAAACTTCTCAAATACACTTGTGATGTTACGCTGTGTAACTGTTAACTGTTGTCAAAATTGTCTATTTATTTTTTCATTGATTATATTGATTATCGATTCTTATCGGCACAAAACCTATCTAAGAACAATGCCAAGCATATAAATTACATACCTTCCTGTGAAATATCATAAAATATACCCATCTTTTTTGGAGTTCATAGGGAATTAACTCACAGACACATAAACAAACATACACACAGATATAAAACCAAAGTTTCTTTTTATACAATAATAGAGTTGATGGGTTGAGGTAGACTTAGATATATACACCGGGTTGAGTCCTAGATTAATTACTAGGGCTGTGACAACAGCATATTCTTTTTCATTGTTTTGACACTTGATTATATATCCGTTGATGTCTTATATGTTTTTATATAGACTGATGTGCTTCTCGGTTGATTGACTGTGTTTTACTTTGTCAGATATATACTTGAGAGTCAGATGAATGAAAAGAATATGCTGTTGTCACATTCCTAATAATTACACACAATGCTTCAAATAAAAACACGTTGGCCTTCATTATAAAGCAGATAATGAGCAGTTTATAAAACCACAAGATAGCATGAAATAATAAATAGGATTTTTGCAAGTGGTTATGTAATGTTATGAAGACATCAATACTACCACGTGGCAGATTTCAAGTTGGTGATGCTTAAGTACGTTGAAGTAGAATGCACTTTTAAGTAAATGTCATGCTCCATGAAATGTATCTTTCACATCGATTTCGAAAAAGTAATTACTTTAATCCGTTTTCAAACGATCGTCTTCACAATTAATTGTCTTCGTTGACGTATTTTTTTTATCTTCTGTTCTCGTTTTCATGTTTGTGTTTTTGAATTGACCCTTTTTTGCATTCGAAAGGAATTATTTTTTCGGTTCCTTACCTTCTTACTCGTTTTTTTCTTTTTTTCTTCGGCTTCTTCTTCTTCTTCTTCTTTTCATTCTATGGATCCTTCTTCTTTTTCTTCTTTTTATTCTACGTATTCTTCTTCTTCTTCTTCTTCTTCTTATTATTATTATTATTATTATCATTTTACGGATTCTTCTTCTTTTTCTTCTTTTCTTCTTCTTCTTCTTCTTCTTTTCATTCTACGGATCCTTCTTCTTCTTCTTCTTCTGATTCTACCGATCCTTCTTCTTCTTCTCATTCTACGTATCCTTCTTCTTCTTATCATTCTACGGATCCTTCTTCTTCTTCTTCTTCTTATCATTCTACGGATCCTTTTTCTTCTTCTTCTTCTCATTCTACCGATCCTTCTTCTTCTTCTTCTTCTCATTCTACGTATCCTTCTTCTTCTTATTTTACGGATCCTTCTTCTTCTTCGTCTTCTTATCATTCTACGGATCCTTCTTCTTCTTCTTCATCTTCTTCTTATCATTCTACGGATCCTTCTTCTTCTTCTTCTTGTTATCATTCTACGGATCCTTCTTCTTCTTCTTCTTCTTCTTCTTCTTCTTCTTCTGATTCTACCGATCCTTCTTCTTCTGCTTCTTCTTCTTCTCATTCTACGTATCCTTCTTCCTCTTCTTCTTCTTCTTCTTCTCATTCTACGGATCCTTCTTCTTCTTTTCATTCTACGGATCCTTCTTCTTCTTCTTCTTATCATTCTACGGATCCTTCTTCTTCTTCTTCTTATCATTCTACGGATCCTTCTTCTTCTTCTTCTTCTGATTCTACCGATCCTTCTTCTTCTTTTCCTGTAATTCCTTTATTTCTTAATTTATCGATTCATTTATTTCCCCCATCTTGTACCGCTTCTATTTCTTCTTCTTTCTCAATTATTTTGCTCGTCTTCATCGTCTTCCCTCAGTTGTTCTTTTTCTTCATCTACTTTTCCTCTTTGCTTTCTTCTTTTTATTTTCCATCTTTTTATCTTCTTCTTGTTCTTTTCCTGGCCTTGTTCGTTTCCTTCTTTCATACTCTTTTTTCTTCTAGCAGTAGTAGTAGTAGTAGTGTTTTACTCGCCATCTAGAAGTAATGTTTTCTTTTAATTTTGTCGTAATTCCATACGATATTATTAAAATCTGCTTAATTAATTTTAATTTCATCGTTTGAGAGACTTCATCTTTTTGTGTCAATTTCAATTATTGCAATAAGCAACACTAACGAGATTCGTGAATAGCATGATTAATTAAATGAAACAACTCTTAATTTTGCGGCTAAATTAAGAGATACACACACATATACATATAAATATATATACATATTAATGATATATATATATTTGATATATGCATATATGATATATGTGTGATATATATATATGTTCTGACAAATTTATGCTATACATATCTATTCATGACATATATATGTGTACGTGTATAGATGAACATATATGATATATATGATATATAATATATATATATATATATATATATATATATGCAAATATGCACACATTATGAGAAACATTATAATTTCTGTACATCAAAAGAAAAAGACATAATGTGTAATGACCCGATGATTGAGAAAATGGAATAATTATTTAACGCACCAACATTTTCAATTCCAATTTGTAAACAAAAACAGACAGAAAGGGGGGGAAGAAATCACAGAAATACAAGATTTTTGATAAGATTAAAGTGAATTAAAATCTTTATTACACCAAATAAATGTTAAAATATTTGAAATAATATAATCGTAAAATACACTTAAAGACAATATTTTAATTTGTCTAGATTGTGTATAGATTATTATAGAGTCGCGATTTCAAAAGGAAAAACAAAGTATTTTAGCTAGAATCGAAACTGTAGCATTCAAAACCGGTTGCGTGACAACTGTACCAACCTGACCCTATACGAAATGATAAATATTTAAAATTTAAAAATAAACAAAGACAAATGTACAAAATGTATTTTTCCAATTTTTAACCTAGATTTAATCCCTTAATACTACTAAATATAGCTAAAGACCCATAAAAAAAACGGTCCGTAAAAAATCTAATGATTTGCGGCCCCTAGCACTACTTTGCGACTTTTAGTTTCGGAGGAGATAGAGTTTGAACATATAGAGACAGACAGACATACACATAACCCTTTATATATTTGATGAGAAATTTTTCAAATTTAAGAAAATGATGGCCTTTGTCAAGCGATATTTCATTAGTTGCAGTTAATAAATTTCCTGTCAGAAGTACAAAAATCTCTTGGGGATAGTAATTCGTTGAAGAATTAAGGGAGAATGGTTTGAAATTTTTTTTCCTGTGCTCCAAGTTACTACGAAACATCTGTTAATTGAACCAATGCATTGCCATTCTATATTGAGATTGATTGAGGTTTGTAAAAACAAAAAGATACGTTTCACTTATTTTAATTAGTCGTAATTTGCAATGTTACTGCGAAGTCACGCAAGGAATGGTTCCAAAATTGAAGCCTCTAATTTTTCATAAACTCAGAAAATTAACGAGCTACGGAGAAGGGACCAATACTATTAAAACAAGCGACTTTTTTTTTTACTTCAGTATTTATTATTCTTCCAAATCACAAGCGTTCTCATTGCACTTATGAACGAGGGCCGTGCACATGCGCAAGGATCGCGTTTAGTCATACAAAGGCCATTAGAAAATGAATCTTTTTATTTTTATTTTTTAGACTAAAAAAGATCTACGAAAACGAGAGTGGTTCCGTTGAAACACGCAATCCTTTCTACTTCAGAACTCAAGTTTTCTAGGTGATCACTGTCACTGTACTGCATTTTGGCAGTGATGAACAGTGTCTGTGCATGGGCGCTCGGAAGGCACTAAGTCATACGAGGGTCGTAGCAAATTTATATTTGTGTTAGAGCTGAAAAAATTTAAAACCTACGAAAACGGGAGCGGTACCATTAAAACAAACGAGATTCTCTCCTTTTTTTTACATAATCAGCAAATTTTTTTCCATGTATTTTTACCAGCGATGGGCGATGGCTGTGCATAGCGTCCGGTGCGCACCTTGTCATACACAAATCATTCAAAAAGTAAGCCACATATTTTTAACCAAAAAATTATAAGAGGAACGAGATGACAGTGCTGCCTCTAAAACGACCGACCGTTTGTGCTTCAGAATTTTTCGACATAATCACCACAGTTGTCAATGCACCTTTGCAAGGAATTTAATAACCCATCCGTTTCTGACCCACCCCATAATAGGAGATGCTTTAATAGAGTCTACCAGCGTCAATATTTGCAAAAGAGAGAGAGACGAAAATTTCAGATCATAAATTCATAAATAAAATCATCATAACAATGCAATTTTTTATTATTTCTGATGTATTTGGTGGAAATAAAAATAGGAGACATTACTTTGAAATGCTTCTGGTATGATATACACACATTTGATGGAGCTTTTATGGCTAGTACACGCATCAAACTGTAATCTCTTTCGAAATAATATCCTACTGCCATGCATTTGTTATACCGTTCGAATAATTTCTGGAAGGTCTCATTGTAGTCCTCTTGTGTAAGCTTGTCATTGACTCTCATCACAGCCGTTTTTATTTAAATTGTCTCATAACGACAGCCTCTAAGGTTTAATCTGAGCTTAAGGAACAAGTAAAACTGGACCGGAGTGTGAGGTACTGTCTTGATGCCCATCTTGGTCGAATCGTCTTTGACAATGATGAGACACTCTTGCGACAAACTTCGCACAAATCTTTCGTATCTCCAGTTCTTCGCGAATAATTCCCACACTGACATCAACCTGTGCACTTATTGTTTCAATAGGTATTTACTGGTCTTTATCAATGAAATTCTTTATTTGGCCAATCAACTTTGGTGTTATGACTTCCTTACTCCTCCTACACATCAGATCGTCCATTACAGACTCCCTCCCTTCCTTGAATATTTTATGCCAATCAAGAATTGATGGTCAAATCATGGAAGATCGTTCAAAAACAGTCTGAAGAATTTTCATATGTTTCTACAAGTTTTCACCAGACTTTTATTGTATATCTGTGACAATCAGGCTTTAGTAGAATGCATTCCATTTCCTGCTTAAGCTGTTCATTTGAACCTGAAATCAGAAAAATAGGATAGTGATCGGTATTCGGCCAAAAATTTGTCGATTAAGCGGTCAAAGTTCAACAATTTGACTTTTGAGAACTCTACCAAACTCCGGCAATTTTTGGTCTAAACACTTGAAATTTTCGATATAGGTTCCTTGGACATGGATCTAACTTAATAACTTGATTTGAGCCCAAAACAATACTGTTTAAGGAGTCATAATAGGGATCAAAGTTTTTTAAAAAAATTGACCTCTGCGGTCTATACCTAATTACTCAGTCAATTTCTGGTCTAAACATTTGAAATTTTACATAAAGGGTATTCAGAGATAGAGCAAGCTTTTTCATCAAGTTTTAGTTACCAATATATAAATGTATGTATGTATGTCTGTTTGCATGTCTGCCTAAAACTTTCGACAGAGGCGACAGATTTTACCAAGATCAGTATCGTTTTAAATTTCGACTTTTCATACGACAAATATCGAAAAATTGGCTAAAAACATTAACATCTTCATCTTCAACACTTTTCTACAGGGGGGTCGCCTTTTGCGCCGATAGTTTTTACAGAAATTTTCTCCTTTCGATTGTCTAGACTTAATTTAAACGTAAGTCGGTTCAGTTTTGTTGGTGGTCGTAACCGCAAAGACGTCAGGGTTTTTTCTCCGTTCTTTTCTTCTTTCGCGGTACGGGTTCGAGACTGCCTTCCTACTACCACATTTGTTTTTTTTGGCTCAACATACACATGCAAACACCTGGGAATACCCGGACAACGTCTTATTTGTAGTATTCCGAATGTTACTGGGTTTATATAATTCAGTAATCGTTCCTATACCAATAAATTTTAAACCAAAAAGAGATGACTTAAACTGCAAGCTACAAAATTATCATATTTCATAGTGTTCTTCATCGTTAGTCACAATTACTTAATGTTTGAATTTGTCCGAATAGTCTTGAAACAATTGTAACTAACGATGAATGCACTATTTGTTGCTATCAAACCTTTATTTGAAGTCTTGGTTTTTGTAAGAATAATATATATATATATATATATATATATATATATATATATATATATATATATATATATATACTAGCAGAAGTACCCATCGTTGACTGGGTTTAAAAAACAGCCTACAGAAAATGGACTGTGATTGATGAAAATATGATAGGTTATGAAAAGGAGGGGGCTGTAAAGAGATAGGTTTTGATACTCAAACATTTTACCCTAAGCAAAATATGATGAAAGTAAAGATAATTTTCGCGAAACAATATTTTTATATCAACTTTGTTTCCATTCGTAACCAAGAGTGACCAACAAAATGATGTTACCTTACAAAGGGAAAATGTTATTTCTATAATAATATAAATATACAAGAAATAAATGTTACCATAGTCAATAAAAGTTATTTTTATGGTAGAAAAGTTCATTGGTTTGTATTTTTAAGTAGTTTGTAAAAATTTTTTTTTTAAATTCACGAAGCAGTTTAAAAAAAAAAATCAAAATGCGGCGACTTTGAAATGGAGAGTCCTGTTTTCAATTTGAAGGAGGGGCAACTTAGCATTTTGTGTTAACAATTTAAGAGAGTTCCGTCAACGTAAGGAATATTTATACACATATCTTAATGTGTTCCGTTATTTTGTGCTTGAGGAATAGTCGATTATAGCATGTGTAGTTCATATAAAAAATTCATTTAAGTAGTTATCGCCTCAAATTTCGTTTTAATTTCGGTTCGCTGAAATTATTTAAAGTAAAGAGTATTAAAAACTATTTCCAAACAAAAAAAAACATGAACTGAACTTTACTATGGCAACATTTATTTCTTGTATATTTATTTTTCGGGTAGCTGTTTGTTGGCTTTTCTGCTAAACACTCTTACTAAATAATATCGACGGAATATCGAAAAACAAAGAAACAAAAACAGTTTTGAAAAATAATAACACTTTACTTACTTCAGTAAAATAATCCGAAAAAGCAAAATGGGATATTAAAAACGCAAACACGTAATTACTTTAGTTTTTTAAAGCAAAGGATCAATATAAATATGAATAAGAAGAAAATGGCGCCCTTTTCAAGCATAAAAGCTTCGTTTCAGTTTTACAGTATTGAACGGTGTAATATTGCGCCGTCGGATTCAGGGGTGTACTATTGTAATGTAATGAACACGCAGAAAGGATTGTAATCAACTGAATTCCTTCTAGTACACTGACAAAAACGCTTTAACAGATATATAAATAAACATAAAATGTTATGTAAATGTTTTTAAAAAGACGCGTAATCACATGAGCAGGATGGTTTCCTTCTTTTAACACGATAATAAGTAACGTTCTTATTTATTACTATTTGTCTTTTTTCGAAAATGTGGAGAAGGAAAAAACAGAGTTATGCAAAATTTGTGTCGAGACTTGTCTTAAGTTCCGACTTTTTTTTTTGCTTTCAATTTAATAAAAACGTGAATTCATGAGGTGAATTTATTCGACACAATATGATTCAACTAAAAAAACAAATAAATAAAAGCTAACATGAATTAAGATTAAAGTTAAGGTGTTATTGTGGACCCTCGCCCCTTTTAAAAACCTTGTTAAACTTTGTGACATATTTCCATTCTATGGAGGTCAGGCACGAACGAACACCCAATAATTTTATTATACCATATATCTTCAAACTGAAATATAATTATCAAAGTATACTTACGCAGATAGATATAAAAAGTCTTTGTTAAAGTTTGTGCCATATTCTCATAGAGTACTTGCGCGAACGCGGACCCCACAATTTTATAATTCCACCCCTATTTAAGTTGAAACATACTTATCAAAGTATTCTTATGCACATCTATATCAACAACCCTTGTAAACGATTTGTTTTTCATTTTTTATTTCCATACTTTAGAGGCCAGGCACGAACGCAGAACCCACATTTTTTATGAACCACCGTTCTGCCAGATCAAACATACCCATTCCTGATCCTCGATACATCTTCTATCATTATATGTAATCAGTTTTTCTTAAATAGTCAACCATATAGGAGCCTATTCGTGACAACACCCACACACACACACACATATACGTTCAGCATGATATTATATATATATATATGTATGTATATATATATATGTATATATATATATACATATATATATACGTGTGGTTCACGTATCTTTTACCGTGCTAATTCATTATAATTTTGTTCCAAATTTAATGTAATTAATCAAAGCTCACGCAGTTTGCATTGTAAACGTTTACTCAGATACAGCCACCCAAGATGAAGGAAATTTTCTTTACTCTTCATCGTGTAAGTCAAGTCTGATATTGTATCATATGGCTAAATAACAATTATATTATTTGTCTAGTTTTTATCAGAGGCGGACGATTAAACGATGGCAGTTGTAAGCGTTTTACAGTATTTTCTTGCATGGATAAACCCACGTTTTAAATTATAGGCTATCCAAGGAAATTGCTCTTAAATAATAAAAACGAAACGTATGACGCCAGTGAGGTGATTTATGGACGAGAGGAATTTACAACTGGTGTAAATTCATATCTTTGTTTAGCTGTTTCTCTTTGCTAACTCCTCCTCCTCCTCCTCCTCCTCCTCCTCCTCATCATCATCATCATCATCATCATCATCATCATCATCGTCGTCGTCATCACCATCATCATCGTCATCATCATCATCGTCATCATCATCGTCATCATCATCATCGTCGTCGTCGTCATCATCATCATCATCATCATCATCGTCATCGTCATCGCCGTCATCATCATCATCATCATCATCATCATCATCATCATCATCATCATCGTCGTCGTCGTTGTCATCATCATCATCGTCATCGTTATTGTCGTTGTCGTTGTCGTCGTCGTCGTCGTCATCATCATATGAACCTGAAGAGTCTGTTATTGGCATTGAGTCCCCCGATATTTTTTCCAGCCGTTTTTTATTTTTTATTTTTTAAATAAGAATCACCACCTATCAATGTCCGGGGACAACTCGAGGATAAGGGTTATTGAGTGTATAGTAGTCAATGGGACAATATGGTAGGAATCGTCGTTAGTGGAAATTTGGTAAATTGGATTGCTTAAGTGGATGCTCATCAAGACCTTGTTTACGTTGAAGACTACCAAATTTTAGTCAACTGGAAAAAAGGGAAACGGAAGAGAGCACCACAGGCGTGCAGTTCTAAGAAAGAAGCTTTATTCATGGAATCTACGTTAAGGTTTGGACACAGATAAAAAGTGGGGGAATATATTGACAGTGGCTTCAGTTAGACGAGTATATTTCGTAAAAGTTTGGAGAGGATGGAACATAGATTGGAGCTCAGACAAGCACTTCCCATGAAAATAACGATAAAGCAGATATAGGCTCGCAACGTCTCTTCTATTGGAAAGAGGTTGCAGGGAAGACAAAAGGGCACCCCCCCACTAGGCTAGGAAGTCTATTTGGATTCTGTCAAAGCAGAATAAGGTCTTTCTAGCAGCTCTTCCCAGATGTGGCTACAGTACTCTATCCTTAGATATACCCGACTTTTACATAGATAGAGAATTGCATCAGCTTGTAAAACATAGCTCCTCCCTAAGACGAACGCCATTCATTTCAATTGATGCCAGATGGGAATCAAAGCGTTGATGATGTAAAAATATAAGCTTGTTTTTAGATGCATTAAAAGTTATCAGCCACCTCTTTCCCCATTGTGTCATATGCTCAACATCAGAAGAGCGAGAATCAGAAAGAACTTGGTCGTTTGTGGCCTTTGATAATTTGCCATAGATGGTAATGCCGTCAGCATAAATGTCTACAAACGATCTTAGGATGTGATTTGAGAGATCATTAATGTAGATCAGGAAGAGAGTTGGGCCCAGGATGGACCCTTGGGGGACTCCAGCATTAATATTGTGGGCTTCTAATTTCTGCTCATCAACCGATATTGAAATCTGGTAGACGATGTCCTATTCTCCTTTCAGCAGCCTTTGTGGTAAAGAAGATATTTTGCGAAGCTCTATTTACGCTGTTATCTGCATAGCAGGTGCCAACTGTACTTTATTGTATTAAGTTTTGCGGCAAACACTCGACTAGCTACATCCACTGTCAGTAATTTCCCTTACTCTCTATCTCTGCCTATATGTAAGCGAAAATTCCATTAGCAGAGATTTCTTCCCAGAGCTGTTCCTTTGCGAACACAATACCACAGAGCTGCTTCCTGACTGACTATTACAGGTTCGTTTTCAAATAAAACGTGAATATTTGTTTTGAAAGGCCGTCCTCTAAAATAAAGTATCAACTTTCTATTAGGATGCCAATTAATCTTTATTTTGGAGTGGCCTTACCAATGAGCTCGAAACCGTGTCAAAATCACTAGGGATTTTTTTATCGTCTTAAATATAAGATCCATTGCTGTTAATTTTTATTAGCGAGTAGTTATCTCACTTTTATTTTATTTTTTTATTTTTACGTTCCCTACATTTTTTCTCTGATCCTTTTTTGGGCGGAACTTATTTGTATTTATTTTATTAGTCTTATTTATTAAGCACACACACACACACACACACACACACACATATATATATATATGTATATATTATTCGAAGGTAAACAGTCACATTTGGTCAC
Source organism: Euprymna scolopes (assembly GCF_053919585.1). NCBI lineage: Eukaryota > Metazoa > Mollusca > Cephalopoda > Sepiida > Sepiolidae > Euprymna > Euprymna scolopes. Next base: position 105,054,246 of record NC_136506.1, read on the forward strand.
TACAAACAGCCATCAGTATCAGTCACTGGGACTGCGTCAGGCGACTCTTAACCATTCAACGCAATAGAATATATATATATATATATATATATATATATATATATATATATATATATATATATATATATATATATATGTATGTATATATATATATATTAAATGAAATGTTGTAGGATTCAGAATTGTTTATTACTGTAAACCTAAAGTAAAATAAATATTGGAAATTAATATTTTTTTAAAATCCTAAACAAATAAAGAAAACTCAATATCCGAAATAGGGCAACAATATAAATGAAAATTTTCAATTAAATTATGTGGATCTACAGCAACATTTATTATTTGACGAAGAAGATAGAAATAATTTTTAATTTAAATATCATTTGTAATCCTTTACACAACAATAACTTTGGTTCTAATTCTAAAAAAATTCATTCAGAATTTCCATATATATATATATATATATGTATATTAATTAATTTATTAAGCCTATATTTAATTAACCCGTTAATTAATTACCCTCACCGCAGCTGCCGTATAGTGCAATGGTAAGAAGCCGTGATTGTCATTTGGGCAGTCGGGTTTCGATCCTGGCTTGAGGCAGTTGCCTGTCTTGCCGCACTGATGAAGTGTGAAACAGCGAAACACTACTGTATGCGGAGGACTATATATATATATATATATATATATATATATATATATATATATATATATAACTACTTCATTTAATCACATACTTTAATATACGAAAGTATAAATTTATGTGTAAACTTTAGGTATTAACTTCAACAGTGCTCAATATATAGGTAGAGCTAGGTAGTATGTTATAAAAGATATATATTTTATAACTTACTATATATATGTATATATATATAAATATATATATATATATATATATTATATATATATTTGTATATATATATACATATATATATATATATGTATATAGATACTGTATGTTTCGCTTCCTCTACTAATATATCTGTGCATTTAGCTATATTACTCTTTCACTCTCTTTACTTAGCGTACTACTTCTCTCTCTATTTCGTTCGATTTCTCTCTATCTATCGTACTCTCTCGTCTTTGTTCATCGTTGCTATAATAGAGGAGAAAAGTGATCCGATTCTCATTTCAACCGAACAAAAGCGACCTCCGTCTGAGAACGCCCGT